>NW_027418581.1:0-176425 GCF_009905375.1 Apium graveolens
AGAAGAAGATGGTCTCTTTATTTTGGCCCTGACAAGCGGGGAAATATAGCTGGCTTCCTCCGTGGCATTAACAACCATTCTCCGTAAGTATTTATGTGGTTCATACCCTTTAATTCTATATTTTTCATTGTCTAGAAATATGGATACCCATACAAAATATTGACTAGTGCTTGTAAAAATAACAGGGAGGGAAGAAGAATGAAAAACCTAATATCTGTGAGGTACAATGTTCGTGGTAAATGTCATGTTTTATCTTATCGCTCTTCGTAATATAAAAAGGGAGAACGACTTTGTTACGATTATAATGGACCAGATAATGGATATTATACACAACATTTTATTAGGAGGCATCGTAGGAATGAACATTTTTTTTACCAATGTACTCATTCTTCATATTTGTTATTTTGTTATATATTTTATTAAGGCTAAATGACTTATAATAACATGTATGTAGTTGTTGATATGTAGTTTCACATTAAGGACTTATAATAGTTACAAATTTTAGTATCTGCAATGAATAGAATAAATTTGTAACAACTAAATCAAGAGATTACATAATATATTTTGAAACCACTGTATTGTATAAGTCACATATAAAACATTAAGAAAGTGCCACAACCTCTCCAGCATTACACACATGTAACCTACATTCGGGAGCTAATCCACAGTTTCCTTTTTCACCACCATGAAGAAACTGCAAGTAATTATTTTTTAGAAAAAATTGTAATTTTATTCTCTAACCCCTAAATCTCACATTCTAATCACTTCCATAAATTTGTTTTCTCCAAACATAGAATTATGTTCCTTCCTCTTGCAAGTTTATATATTTATATATATATTCTTGTTCATTTGACACATAAAATCACAAATTTTTGAAGATCAGTTTTATGCATAGGGGCAAGTTTACTCACAAAAGTACTTAACATGTTTTATATTGTATTAATAAGTGATAAATTTGACACTGAGTCAAACTTTGTGAGCTCCTTCATAAGTTTGATACCATATTAAGTAAAGAATTCATTTTAAAACTATAAAGTGTTAAAATTAGAAGGCCTAATAAAAATGAATTTATATTACACTCTAACAATGGTAAGTGTTCATGTAGTTTTCATAGTCCATTGGTGTAGCACCTGCCTATACTTCCAAGAAAATTACAAACCAAATTTTATTATAATAAAGAGCAACTTCAACAAATTTCTAAAACTTTATGTGAAATATATATATATATATATATATATACACTTAGTCCTCTAAGATACAAAACTTGTCTGATTCCAAGCAATATCTAGTTTCCTACGTCCTAACTTATTTTTTAATAATCAAATTTACTTGTGAATTGGGACAGAGAAATGAAGCTATCAAAAAGTAAAAAGTAAGTGATATGTACTAGTTAGGGAAGATATCACACTACACGAAACACACAATACAAGAAATATGGCTTTTTTGACCAACTTATTTCGACCAACTCAAATAATGACAAGAAATGACCGTGCAGAAATATCGGTCGGAATTTAAAACACAATAATGACCTACAGATAATGGCGATCAGTATATGTGTATTACCGACCACTTATTCTGACCACGGTCAAAGGTTGTCAAATATTTTTTACTCTTGCTCGTGTGGTGTCTAGATCAAACAAAATTCTGATCAAGTAAATTGAATGTTGTTCGGTCCATAAATGTAAAAGTCAAACCTTGTTGAATAACCGTTAAACTGATCTACACATCAGCTAACTTCGACCAGTATACCAATCGGGTGTTGGTCAGTTTTTTTTGGGTGAAAAAGATGATCTCTAATTTTCTCTGCAGTTATCAGAAAATGAAGTGTTTATGTTTTTTGACCGATTATGGTTATATATACATGCATATGATCTATTTACTTATAGTTTATATCATCTTTTGATTTTGTTTCAAAATTTATAAGTTAATCTTGAGGTATATTGCATACACACACATATATATTGATGATGGTTATAAGTGTGTGTGTTCATGCGCGCATGTCTTTATGTATAAATATGGAGTATATATATGATCTAACATATTTTGTTTGTATATTTTATAAATGTAGGCATGGATGCGAAAGATCGTTTCTACAGGGAAGTCGTCCGGTAACTCACCGAAGCGAAGGAAAACTTATCAAAGCTTGAACAAAAGATGTAGGAGAAGAAGATCGAAAATCAACTAATTTATGAGATGGACAAGTGTGGGATCGGGATGGAGGAATTTGAAGAGCAATTGAAGGTGATCGAGTATTTAAAGATGATTTACATCCATATTAGAGAATGTTGAATGTTGTTTTTTTTGTTTTAATTATGTTAATTTATTCGGTGTAGGTATGAACTGCGATTTAATTTTTTTTTGGATTGTAAATGATGAACAATGGATTTAATTATTAGTTTTTTATTTGAAATTTAAAATTTTCCTGATAGCTTTAAAACTATCGGGCAAATTTTTAAGACATGATATAACCAATACCGACCAACTATTACGACTGATCTACTTAATCATGACCGATTGTGGCTTTTCTTGGGATTTATGCGAACAATGACTATATTCATCGTATATCGATCGAACTCATACAATACGGTCGATATCAGCCAGTCATTTCTATTTTTTAATCTAACTTATCATCTGACTCTATACCAACCACATTGGTCGGTAATTACACAGACAAATTT
The DNA here is from genome assembly GCF_009905375.1 of Apium graveolens. NCBI lineage: Eukaryota > Viridiplantae > Streptophyta > Magnoliopsida > Apiales > Apiaceae > Apium > Apium graveolens. The sequence goes on from NW_027418581.1 coordinate 2,679, forward strand.
ACCGACTGAGGCAACAGTCGGTAATATTTATCTATTGCAACCAACTTTAGGACCAAACATGATTGCAATTAGACATATTAAATTTTTCAACCAACCTATTTGATTGATTGGTGCGAGATATAATATTTTAATCACATAAAAGTTCGGAAACTGACCAATGGGGTTGCTTTGGAGGTTTTCCAATTATTTTTGCTTTTAGTACTTCTTGACGTCATTTTTTGTATAAGTTTAAGCTATTTACACACACAGACATATATATATATATATATATATATTCCTCTATAGCTTGAGATATCTACACTCTTTCCCTTTTAATCTTCATCCAACTTTGTAGCTGTAGATATGGGCGTAGATGCAGGTGAACAATCAACCATACCAAACTTTTTCAACAAATCTTTGATATACTTAGTGTAGCTGATGAAGATACCATCACTTCTTTGACTGACTTGAATTCCAAGAAAGTAACTCAATATCCCCATCATACTCATTTCATATTCACTCTGCATAAGCTTAGAGAATCTTTGGCAAAACTTTTCATTTGTAGAACCAAAGATAATATCATCCACATAGATCTGAACTAGGATCATATCATCACCATACTTCTTGTAGAAGAGAGTCTTGTCAATAGTACCTCTAGTGAATCCATGCTTAATCAGAAATTCTGATAGTGTGGCATACCAAGCTCTAGGTACTGGTTTTAGTCCATAGAGAGCCTTGAGTAAATTGTATACAAAATTTGGAAATTCTAGATCTTCAAAGTCAGGTGGTTATTGCACATAAACCTCTTCTTCCAACTCACCATTAAGGAATGCACTCTTCACATCCATTTGATATACCTTGAAATTTGAATGTGTAGCAAATGCAAGAAAAATCCTTATTGCTCCAAGTCTTGCAACTGGAGCAAAAGTTTCATCATAATCAGTTCCTTCTTCTTGTGAGTAGCCTTTTGCAACCAACCTTGCTTTATTTCTGGTGACTGTTCCATTTTCATCCATTTTTTTCCTGAACACTCACTTTGTTCCAATTATACTTCTGTTCTTTGGTGCAGGAACCAGTTTCCAAACTTGGTTTCTCTTAAACTGATTTAGCTCTTCTTGCATAGCAGATATCCAATCAAGATCAAGAAGAGCTTCCTCAGTTTTCTTTGGCTCAACTTGTGAAAGAAAACATGCATGAAGGCATTCATTTGCAGTTGTAATTCTAGTCCTCACTCCAGCAGTTGGATCACAAATAATTGCTTTTTTAGTGTATCTTCTATCCCTCATTCTGGTATGAGTTTGTTGACTTGAGTTTTATGTGTTTTCTTCACCATTGACATGACTTGCAGAACCTTTCTCTCTTTCTCCCCCTGAGTTTGTGCTATCAAATTCAGGTGCATGAGATTCCATTCTCATGATTCACTTGTTAGTTGACTTTCCATCTATTCTATGATGTGTGTTGACTTCAGCTTCAGAATCACTATCAATATTGAGATTTTCAAACTTTAGGGCTTCTGCTTCATTTTCATCAAGGCATTCCAAGCCTGGGCACTTGTCATCATCAAAAGTAACATCTGTACTTTCCATAATTTTCTTTTTTTCAAGCACATAAACCTTGTAGACAGTTCTTTCCAATGAATATCCCAAAAAAAATTGCCTCAAAAACTTTAGAGTCAAATTTTCCCATATATTCAGAGTTGTCCTTCAAAACATAGAACTTGCTTCTAAACACATGAAGATGCTTCACAGTAGGCTTCCTTTTAGACAAGATTGAGTAGGGTAGTTTTCCAAGATTCATGTTAATGAGATATATGTTTTGAGTATAATAGGCAGTGTTCACAGCTTCTTCCCAAAAACTAGTTGGTAACTTTGCATCTTGCAGCATTGTTCTAGCAGCCTCTACTAGTGTTATATTCTTTCTCTCAACTACCCCATTTTGTTGAGGTGTTCTAGCAGCTAAGAATTCTTGAACAATGCCTTTGTATTTGCAAAATTCAGTTAAGGTTGCATTCCTGAACTCTGTTCCATTATCACTCCTCAATCTTTTCACACAATTCCGATCTTCAATCTGCTTCTCAATCTTCTTCATGTGCTCAATTATGATGTGTGCATTTTTATCTTTAGAGTGCATAAATTCTACCCATGTATATCTTGAGTAGTCATCCACCATCACAAGTGCATATCTTTTTCTTGAAATTGACTGGACATTAATTGGTCCCAATAAATTTATGTGAATAAGTTGCAAAGGTGCACTTATCGAATTCACAGATTTACTCTTGTGACTTGATCTTTTTATTTTACCTTTTTGACAAGCATCACAGACTTCAACTTGAGCAAATTTCAGATTAGGCATATCTCTTACTAACTCATTTTTAACTAGAGTATTGATTGCCTTGAAATTCAAGTGAGATAGCTTCTTATGCCATGACTTGCTTTGCTCTACAGATGCCTTGGTATAGAAGCAACAAATTCCATCCTCATTTGCTGAGTCCAACTCTGCAACAAACAAGCTTCCCTTCCTTGTTCCTTTTAGAGCAACTTCACCAGTTTTCTTGCTGATAAAAGTGCATTCTTCTTTGTTAAATAAAACCTTAAAACCCTTGTCTGCAAATTGGCTGACACTGAGAAGATTTACTTCAAGACCAGCTACCAGTGCTACATTGTTAGGGCGAAAACATGCACTAATATTCACGCAAGTATACGCGTTCGCAAGTAATATAGAATACTTTCTAGTTCGTTCCCTCAGAGACTCAGACTAATTTATTGTCTAATTTAACTCACTCGCCAATGTATGATTACTTCTCAATGTTAAGATAATAACACTTAAAATTGTTGATTAAATATTAACTATAATTAACTACTTAATTAACCACTTAACTAACACTTCAATTTATCAATAATAAAACACTCATGAGATCACAACTTCATTATTACTTCCTTCTATAACCATTGTTATTACCTTTAGCATGTGACAGTGATGATATTAATCGAATAACACGAAACTGATAAAAGCCAACTTTCATTGTACTAATACCATTCTACCAAGCATCCACAATTAAGATAGAAGTTGAGTAGTCATCAATCATGTTGAGTTCCTATATGTCTACAGAAATTGACAACACAACGATTTAAGCACAAGTTATTCCTTTTGATTACATAGGGCAAATAAAACTGTTAGAGTTACCCACTAATCATGCACAACGTACATGAACCTATGCTAGCATGGCAAGTTCTAAATCTCAAGATCCACCGTCGCTTCACAAGAGATTAACACCCTATCTTATATGTTCGCGACGCACATAAGACGAATACGCACAACCAATACTAGATATCATGCAATCATCACACACTAAAGTATTAAACAATTAACTAAAGAATTCCATAATAAATCCGTTGCAACCCCATGATCACAATTAGCCCATAATAGAACTTATTGCCATCATGGGTTCATATGAAATCATGATAAACAACACAAGAAAATAATAACTAAACTAATTATATTAAAACAGAGTACGTCACAAGAGTAAATAAGTCAAAGCAAGAAAACTAGCATCCAACGTTACAACGAAACAAGAGTCACAAGAAAATATGCTTCCTCTTCGCTGCAGTGTGCTAAATCGGTCTTCTTCCTTATCTCCTTCGCTCCTTGCGCAAAACACAATCTAAAACATAATCTCCTTCTTTTTTCTCTATGAAAACGTCTCAAATCTACTTATATAATAGTCCCATAAAACCAGATTACATAGAAGTTGGAAGCCAAACAGAAGTAAAAGTCTAAAATAATTCAACTTTTTCCCCGACCCTGCGCGGCCGCTCAGCAATGCTGCGCGGGCGCGCAGGACCTTACTGGGAAAATTCCAGGTTTGCTCCGTTTCTTCGCCGTAATCTGCCCGTTCTTTTCCTCTCTCAACGGTGAACACATGCCAAGGCTTATTCTTGATGATTCCTCCTCCGAAATGCAACTAATACCCTGAAATGCATAAACACTAGAAAAACGCATCAAATACACAAAATACTTGATTTCAAGACACCAATTTAAGCCATTTTAAGACGTTCTAAGTGGTATAAAATGCCACTTATCACACCCCCAAACTTAAATCGATGCTTGTCCTCAAGCGTCACAGACTCAAAACAAATAAAAATATGCATGAATACAATCTATATGAAAATGCAACGATCCCCCTTACTACAATTAACCAACCAAATTGTCACATCTCAACGAATGCAGTTAGACACTAAAGATCAATAAACTCATACAAACGGACATACAGACAGAAACGTGGTGTGTGCAAATGCTTAACACATATGCTTCAGAACTAGACCAATTACTATGACTAGACTATCTTCAAGGCAATCCTATGATTATACAAAGAATAAAAATTCTAGGCACAAAGTGATATACAACACTACAAGAACTCTGGAGCTTACTACGGAATCGTGCTTTTTATTTACAACTCAAATGCTTATTTGACCGTGCAATGAGTGAGGTCCACAAAAGACTTATACAATGGTATCCATGTAACGAGCGTTAGGTTAGCGGATCCCAGACTCTAAAAGCCTTAGGTCACTAGGCACAAAGTCCCCTAAGAACTTAATAACTCGAATACCAAAGAGCCCACTCTTGATCAATTATGCAAAAAATTATTTTTTTTTTCTCTGAGCAAGTGCGTTTCGCTCCATCTTGCTCAACCCTAGACTACTCGCATAACATGCGAGCTGGCTACTAGCCATTTGACGCCTAGCCACAACTAGCAACAAATTCCATTTTTACTCCATTCTTTTTCTTTTTCATGCCTTTACCACTAAGAACCTATTATCAAATTCTAAGCATAATAAATAGATTATCCTCGAAAATAATCAGATCATAACAACAATCTAGCCCTTAAGCATTCTGTAAGACTTAGTGAAAATACAAGTGCTTCTAGCATGCATATCAACCTACACAACTTAATATCACTTTAATGCTATCACTACACTCGCATCAATATCATAATTCAGTAGATAAATCATTGCAAAAGGGATCATGGTATATGCATGAGCTATATGATATGACAAACAAATAAAGCTATATAAAAAAACTATATGGCAAAAATTATGCAACTATATGAACTAACTATCATGAATATACAGTTATATGACACACACAAAATATTCCTTAACTACCACCCCCAAACTTAAAATCTTCACTGTCCCCAGTGAAGGTAGTAGAAAGGAACACAGGGTATACCTACTCGGAGTCATCATCATCATCACCCTCAGTGGGTGGAGTATCAGGCGGCGGGTATGCAGAGTCCTCACCAAAAACTGGCCACTGGATATCAGCTCCAAGGCCTCGAAAAGCAGTCCCTAACGCAAGAGTGAGCTCCTGAGCAAACCTGCTCTGCGTCTCATACATGGCATCCATCCACCGTGAAAGCCTCCTATACTGGGCATCACCCATCCCAGCACCCTCCTGAGCTCTCGAAGAACCAGCCTCACCACGCCCTGGCCTAGCCATAGTAGCACCTCGTGCTGGACGCCCTCCTGGAAGACGATAACCCAGCCCATGCTCCTCAGGCTCACCACCGGTCCACTCCTGCATCCCATTTAGAGTGCCAGAATCTATCGGAGCTGTTGGCAATTGCAACTGCTCATGAGCCGGCCAGTTCACTCCTACTGCTCGGCATAGCTTCGTAACCGTGGATGCATTAGGGATGTTCATATGCTTTGTTCCCCTCAAAAACTTCAGAATCCCTTGGTAGATAAACTCACCAAGGTCCACATAGTATTCCTCATTCAGAATTCCCCACAACAACTGTGCTCTCTCAACTGTGACCTCGTGTGCATGTGAAGAAGGCAAAATATTAGCACATATAAATGCATTCCATGCACGGAATGTACTCTAAATATTTAAATGTACTCTAGTTTCACTAATTTTTTTTCCTGATTACACACGCTCACACATTAGTCGAACTCCTGATATCTCGTAAGGAGGCATAAGAGGTCAACCGGTCCACCAACACTTCGTTGACCATCCCACTAATTTTGATGCCCCTAGTTTCTTTATTATAACAGAGCTGTTCTGTATTAACATGAGATTTGTTTATGAAAAATGTTGGAATTTTGTAGTTATTATGTTCATATATTAACCCCGTTGATATGCCAAAGTTAATTACTACTCACAGTAAATACATTTGTGTAAAAATCACATGTATTTGCGCATAACTAAGTTGTGAGTATCAAGTTTAAAATTATAAAATTACATTTAAGTTGGAGATGACTGCTGATCAAATATTTTTTTTAAAACATATTATAAGATTTTGGAGAAAGTGATATTTAAATTAAATTAATATTGGGGGGCCTCCACATATCTCTTCCAAATTAATTAATATCCTCCTATCGTTGGAGGGAGGAGTATTGTTTTATCGATATCACTCACCTTTCATAATTGATGTCCAGTATATAGTAATATATTTTTGATGATGAATTTATTTCAATCATTATAAATTATAATGAGATTAATTCAAAGTTATTTTTAAATTAAAAAACAACTTTTATCCATATATTTAGTTTGATCATTAAAGGTTTCTAAAATTAAAAAAAGTAAAATCAATAAACATGATGCTCAGTAAACTATTTTTAAATCTAAAAATTATGTAACGTGGTTCGGTCCCATGTGACTATACTGAATTGTTAGGATATGGGAAATTCTAAAATGGAACCATTGAAGATATGGTAGCAGTGATATGAAAGAAAGCGAAAATTAAGTTTACAAGCCCGAATAACAAAGATATTGAGGCTTGTGTAAAATCTTTTGGTCGTGGCGCCAACAAAGAAAATATACATGTTTCCGCCTTCTAGAACAATATCTTATTACTACGAGAAAATTAGGTTGTCAAATCTTCGTAGTTACTAGAGATAACTCGGTGTCTAATCATTTTCAGATCAAGGACAAAAGAAAAAAAATGTTGTGCTTGAAGGGATGCGAAGTGTTTCGGGAAAATATCAAAATTTATTTATAAGTTTAGAACGTAAACATTTACTAATTGGTTCTAAGGTCCTTTTGTTCTTATCTCGTCTTGAATTTTGTATTTGATTTTTTTTTTAGTATTATCAATAATGGATGTCAAATTTTTATTTACTTCAAAAATGTATAAACAATTAAATATCCAAACTAGAAAAAAGATAAGCAGACATGGGGAAATATCACAAAAACATGATTTTTTTAATAACGATCACAAAATAAATTCTGATTTTATATAATTCTAAATTTATTGAAATTTAAAAAGTTTAATTATGAATTTGGCATGATACATAATTTGAAAAACTGTCTCAACTTTTTTTCTAAGGTATCATAGAAAACTTTGAGAGACGAGTTTTCATTATTTCGGGTTTTTGGCAAAATTAAAACATTAAAATATTAATATTAAGATGAATGGATTATATCAAGTCGGAGTGTTTTTTGCAAGTAATTTTTTGTTTCCTTTAAATAGCCGCTCTGTATTAACCCCATTGCTTGCATAAGTAAATAAAACTCATAACATATACATTTGGCGTAAATTACATGCATTCGTGCATAAATTAATAATGAGTATTTAGTTTAATATTGTAAATGATGTTAAATTTAAGTGGAGATAAGAATTCATCACATATTTTTGTTATATTTAAGTGGAGATAAAAAGGGATCACATATTTTTTGTTTTTTAACCTATAAAATTTTGGAGGATGCTAAATTTTGTTAACGATCAAAGAATATCATAGTCTATTAATATATAGGTTTGGTAAATTTGTACCTGAAACAATTGATCAATTGTTATTTATTATGTTTGAGAGTTGTTTTGTTATGGAATAGAAAATTAAGGATATGATCGCTTTTTACCATCCAACATACGAGAATATTATAAGTTGTTAAATTATAAGGATATTCTCAAATACATATCACATGCGACATATATATATATATAGTTAACTACACGTCGTCGCCATGAATATTACAATATTGTACATACACTTTAATACGATAGCAATAAAATTGGACTGAGACATTGTCGATTCCACATACAACAAGTTTCAATTACTGTACACCTATAAATATTGTACCTACACAAACTACAATTAGTATCGATAAATTTTTAACTCAAAGATTGCATCTACTCAAAATATCTATCATAATCAGAATCATCAAAGACTGCAAAGAAAAAAGCCGAAACACTAAAAAATATTTCATCAATAAAAAGTCAAAACATTGGGTATAAGATGTTTCGAATGATATTTTACTACACTTCAAATAAATTATTAAGTAGTATACATTTTATTTTTTAATAAAACTCGTAATAAAGTTTATTAAAAAATAAAAGTAACTTTTTTTGTCTTTTTTCATGATAAAATTTAAGAACAAAACTTTGTATATAATATTAATGGCCATATTTTTTTCTTATTTTTTTAATTTTTAAATATATTTACACTTAATTTAAAATTTAAAAGGTGAAAAAACTAATAATTAGACCACCTTAAGTGACTGTAAATGATAACTTATTGAGATCGGTGAACAAAATGATATATGTGCTCCATTTCAGTGACTAGTTTAATATTTAACACACTGAAAAAATCATTAAAATACTTAATATTATATCAAGAATATCATTCTGAAACTCTGTGCATTCCAAGTTAAAATCATAAATATATTTTGTTATCCAACACTTTGATAAATACAATGTCACATGTGTCTTGTAGTGTTTACCACTTACGAAAATTGACGACAATAATGATTATGGTACGAAGTTGAAAAACTATAAGGATCCTGAATTGCCCACAAAGATGGTTTTCCTTTTAATATAAAAAGATATAATGTTATCTACATCCATACTTTAGAACTTTGCATTTTAAAATTTATTTTTCTTTTCGTAAAAGATATATAAATGTAATTGTATGTTGTTATGGATAATTGCAACTTTAAGTTTCCGGTGTCATCCTACTTCTTTCACATTTAGCTTGCATGATTAAGAACGCAGGAATTTCATTACAAAATAATTTTTTTATTTAACATCTCACATTCAAAATGATAATCGATATGTATTTTAATGACTACTAGAGAATGACGTGTGCGTCCACGAGCTATTATGCTAGTTTATTTCTTAAAATTTAATTGTTGTATTCACTTTGAAGTCTCAAATGTTATAACTAAGTTATTGTTAAGAGTGAGCACTTCCTGGTTCGGAACCGAGAACCGAATCGAACCGATCAAAAATTGCGGTTCCGGTTCGGTTCTTACCTAATTGGGGTCCGGTTCGGTTCTTGTTTTTCTAGAAATTTCGGTTCTTGGTTCGGTTCGGTTCTTAACATTCTAGAGCCGTAAGAACCGAACCGAATCGTATATAAATGAATAAATACAAAAATATATATAAATATATGTATATATATTACATATTATGTTTTCTTATTTATAATATTTTAATAAAATTTAAGAAAAATATGATTCTTATTGTATTACTCGTTTCTTTAAATATTTATGGAGTTTTGAATATTTTTATAAACATTTTTCTTCTTAAATATTAGAAAGTAATTGAATTCAAAATGATCTGCCACTAATAAAATCTTCTTTTACTAAGTTACCGTTAATACGTAATCAAAACTAGTCAAAATTTAAAAAGTTAGAATACGAAATAATATGCAAAATAAATAAATATGAAATGAAAATATAAATTCGGTTCTTTCGGTTAAGAACCGAACCGAACCGAATTTTACGGTTCGGTTTCGGTTCGGTTCTTACATATAAACGGGTCCAGTTCGGTTCTTAAAATATTCCTATTTCGGTTCTCGGTTCTTTCGATTCGGGTTTGGTTCGGTTCGATTCTGACCCGTTGCTCACCCCTAATTATTGTGACAGTGTCTATCATACTCTGTGTCATCGCAGCAATGACAGCCCTGCTCGTGACAACAATTTTCACATTTTGGACGAAAGAGGAACTTAAAAGGTTGTGCTTGATTGGATCGTCAGTGTAACTTTATATCAGCTATGCCATGGACTCAATCCCTGGGAATCACAATCTCCTTATTTCTTGTTATATAAAGAAGATAAGGCTGGATCCATTGAGAATTGTCCGTATGCCTTTCCATTTGTGTTAAATATCAAAATGGTCACTAAATTGAAAGTCTGTTATTCCCTAACAATACAACAAGAATTACAGAACGGGGGTTGAATGTAATTTTGGCTACTTTTTCAAGATTTTAAAATCAGTTATAACTCGATAAATATATAAGTGTTTGATTTGCAGATTACGGAATGAAGTAGTTATATAAATCAAAACACAAAGTAATAAAAACAAAGGCTTTTAAAACTTTTTGGTGGATTTGAAAGTATCCACCACATATATATATATATATATATATATATATATATATCGAATGAGAACCCTGTGAAGCTTAAATAGCTCACAGCTGCTTACAAGTAGAACAAACAAACTACAGAGAAATTCTTGATAAGTATAACTTTATTTATCTCTCTTTTGAAATGTGTTTGCTTAGTTGAATGTTCTACTAGCTACACTTGGTTTATATATCACCAAGTTTACATGATAATAAGACAAGATAATAAAACAAAACAAATCTAGTCTAACTCCATGCTACTTCACTACTCTATTCCGGCTTCTTTGAATATCTTCACAATTGCATGGAAATGGTAACGCTTCTTTGTTCTCAAATTCCTGCTTAACAGGCTACCACATTTCTTTTGCAAATACCCAACGCATATGACTGTGTTTTCACTGTCAACAGATATTTGAATTTGATCATCCGTCGGGTACATGCTCTTCATCCGTCGGGTAGCTTTGTTGATCATCCGTCGGGTAGCTTTGTTGATCATCGGTCGGGTAGCTATTTGTCACTTGACTCCATTTCACTTATACAGAATTACAAGACATCTTATATTTACAATTAATCAACCTATTCTGCATATCCACTAGTAACCAACATGACTTATATGCTCCTACAAAATCTACACAAAGTTGTTTGCATAAATGTGCTACAGATTTTATTTTTACATAAGCTACTCACCTGGTGGATGTCAAGTCGGCATGGACTATATTTGATCATCCGTCGGGACTACAGATCATTGCCTCACATTCTGCGATTTTGGACACTTTGTGCAGTACATCCTAGCTGAACAAGAACAGAAGACTTGATGCGCGTATTGGAATTCTTATTTCCATTCAATCTAAGTATCAACAAGTTTTTACTAGTTGCTGTAATTTGCAAGTATTAAGTATGAGAACATGTTGAACTGCAGGTATATACGTTTCAGCATGGAAGAGAACAGGAACCTGAGTTTGGAAAATCCACTTCCACCACTCATTGAATATTTGTCTACTCATGAATTGGAATGCTTTGATAGTTTGGACAAAGACACTGACTTGGACACAGTCTTTCCTTCTCTCGTGGTAAGTCAATATGTAATTCTTCGAGATTTTTGTATTTCTTAATTGATACTGTGAATCACATGCTTTTTGATTTATTGGCATACTTAGATTTAGATATTAATGTGGATTGTCATATTTGTATTGCTGTTCCAAATAAAACATTTTTACTCCCAAAAATGTTTGCTTGCTACATATTTTTTTTCATAGATATATCAGCTTTTAGTCTCTACATGTTTTATAAAACTTTCTATTCTGCACTGATAGTGATGCAAGATGGTTATAAATCTCTCAATCTTCATGATTCAATAGAATGATGCATTTCATAGTTACAAGTTATAACCAACGAGAAGACCGACAAGCAACAATCACTTTGCTCCTGTTTAGCTGCTGATCCTGTTCTGTTTCTTTTGTAATGGTAGTTCAAATTTTATTGGAACTTAATTACTTTAATGTTTCGTAATTTTGTGCTCTCTAAGGTCTGTCATATTAGGCTTCTGCAATAGCAAACATCACATTGCTAAAACATAAATAGAGCTGGGAAAAGAATATTTTGGTGTTGCAGTCTTTTTTCTTTCAGTTTTCTGTATGTGTCCTGATCTCTATATCAATCTTATCTTAAATCCTTAACTGCTTCGACAACAAACTTGTTTGATTAGGGTCATGCATGTGATCTTTGAACACTAGTGAGTTTAAGTTGATCAAAATTAAGTAGTTAAGAGGACAGGGCTTTTTTGTCAAATTTAAAGGATTTGAAGTGATAAAAGTATAAAACTGATATTATGAATTCATAATGTTGGACTCTTTGGAAGAAACTTCGTTAATGTCTTTAAAATTCAACTTTTTGTTATGTTTTTAGTCATATACTATCTATGTAAACATGTATACCAAGATAGCTGTTATTTAAGCTCTGCAGTACCACGGACGTATGTGCTATTGAACATTTAATTAACTCTGGAGTTTATAGTCCAAAACTATATTGCTTTGGAAAGTCTTTCCCAGTAAATATTTCACTAAACCTATGTTTATTTGTTACTTCTTGTAGTGTACATGTCATTTACCAGCAGTCTCACTACTTAGTAATGTCGTTGTAGCTGTTAGATTATTACTCTTCTATCTTTTAGATTGGCTATAGCAAGGATGTGGATAATGTAATACAGTTATTATTAACTTTTAACCAGTAAAGGATCGTTGTATTTTAAATAATTTATTTATGTTTAATGCACTAGGAAACCAAGATAGATGCAGCGGAGATCCAAAACTGTGATTTTGAGTCCCACCAGAGAACACGATCCATTTCCATCAGCATGCCGCCTTCTCCTATAGAAGACCACTTGGAGGGGAAGAAAAGAGTTCTCTTTAGGGATGATTGTGAATTAATTTCCAGCAGCGGTGTTTCACATTCTCCACTTTCTACTGATATTCCAAAGATCAAACAGCCAATCTTTCGTTCACAGCCGATACCAAAAGGCTCTGAGTTAAATGATGCAGTTATAAGTGGAAAAGCTCCTGACCTCCCCCTCAGAAACCCCATGAGAAAGACTCTTACAGATAAAAGATACAATTCTTTTAAAACTTTTTCTGGAAAGTTAGATAGACAATTATCAAATTTGCGTGGAAAGGTAAATGAGACAGGAACACCACTTAAAAAAACTACTGAAATGGAGAATGTACCTGTGCACCGATATTTTGATGCCTTGGAAGGACCGGAGTTGGATACTCTTAGGGTATGTTCTGATGACCTTTCTTTTTACAAGTTCTTCATGTTCTCAATGTATTTGTGACAATTTGCATGTCAAGATTTAGCTTCTACTTGTCAAACTAAAAACCTTTATACACGGATCAAAAAGTAAAGTTTCATTTGTATGGAATTGTTACCTTTTACTAATTTGTGTGCATTCAAGCGTCACTTACACAATTATAGATATATTTGTCAAATAGTGTGCCTTTGCACACCGGAAAAATTATATTCATCTAGTTCTGGTTTTTTGTTGAAATACTAATATGTTCATATTATATGTACTGTCATCAAACTTACAGCCTTCAGAGGAAATACTGCTTCCAGACGATAAACTGTGGCCATTTCTTCTTCGTTACCCTATCTCTTCATTCGGTTTATGCCTTGGTGTCAGCAGCCAAGCCATAATGTGGAAAAATTTAGCCACAAGTACCACAATGGGATTTCTCCATATCAGCACGAAAGTAAACATTATTCTATGGTTCTTATCCGTTGTTCTTTAGCGTGGTGGCTTTCACCTACATTCTGAAGATTGTATTCTACTTTTAGGCTGTTCGTCGTGAGTACTATCATCCAATACGTGTCAACTTCTTCTTTGCTCCGTGGATAGCCTTGTTGTTCTTAGCTCTAGGAGTTCCACCTTCTTTGACAAAAGACCTGCATCAGGCTTTATGGTATGTCCTCATGACGCCTATCTTAATCCTTGAGCTGAAGATATACGGACAGTGGATGTCAGGAGGACAGAGAAGACTTTCAAAGGTAGCAAATCCATCAAACCATCTTTCTGTTGTTGGGAATTTTGTGGGGGCACTATTGGGTGCAACACTGGGGTTAAAAGAAGGACCGATTTTCTTTTTTGCGGTTGGACTGGCTAACTACACAGTCCTGGTTGTTACACTGTACCAGAGGCTTCCAACAAATGAAACGCTCCCAAAGGAACTCCATCCCGTGTTCTTTCTTTTTGTTGCTGCACCTAGCGTTGCTTCAATGGCATGGGCAAGAATACAAGGATCATTCGATTTTGGGTCAATGATTGCTTATTTTATCGCTCTGTTCCTTTATTTCTCACTGGTTAGTTCTTTTGCATAAATAAGCCACAAATCTTTATTTATATACCTACATTTCATTAATTCAATTCTCAGTAACACAGACTGTTGCTTCTAAACGTTTCCTATCATATTTAGGTTTAGTATGAATGACATTCAGTTTAGTAATGAATAAATTTACTTTTAGTGTTGTTTGCACCAAAAGTTGTGATACTAATCCTAGAATGATGCTCAAAAAAATATGGAAACTCATCAAGTTGATTGCGGTCCTGTTTCACTTGTTCTGTTGAAATATTTGTTGGCTAAAAGTCCATCCCTCTTTTTGTTTCTGCAGGCTGTTCGAGTTAATTTCTGCCGAGGATTCAGGTATTTTCCACAATATGGATTCTGTATTTGGTATTTATGATTCCTTCAAAATATAGCTGTCTGAGGTTTTGAGCTTTATTTCCATCGTTATTTATAGGTTTTCACTGGCTTGGTGGGCCTACACTTTCCCAATGACTGGTGCTGCCATTGCAACCCTTAGGTACTCACTTGAAGTGTCAAATGTTATAACCAAGTCACTGTCGATCATACTTTGTGTCGTTGCAACATTCACACTGACAGCCCTCCTCGTGACAACAATTTTCGATGCTTTTGTGCGTAAAGACCTTTTCCCGAATGACATTGCCATTGCCATAAGTGACAAAAGGCCAAACTCTGTCCGAAAATGGTACCATCGAAGAAATGGTAGCACAGATATGAAAGAAACCGAAAACTACCTCAAGTTTACAGACTCAAATGGCAAAGATATTAAGGCCTGTCTAAAATCTTCAGGTTCAGGCGCCAATGAAGAAAATAGCCATGTTTCAGCTTTCTAGAACAATATCTCACTGCATTACAGTACATGAGAAATTAACTGTCTTAATCTTCACATCTGCGAGAGAGAAACTCGTTGTTGAACCATCTTCACTTCTTGGACAAAAGAGGATAGAAGGTTGTGCTTGACGGGATGCTTAAGTGTCTATCTGTATCAGCTGTCATGAGTTCAACCCCCGGAAATCTCCTAATTTATTATATATATGTTTGAATAAGGCAAGGCTGGTGCATTGGGACTTCTCCCCTATGTGAACGCCTTCTGCAGTGTGCACGGCCTAAGAGGAACTCGCTATACAGTTCTTGAAGTTCCGATGACATTGTTGTGCACATCATATAGAATGTGAAAAGTTGTTTGCTAGAAATCTTCGAGAGGCAAGTGTTATTTCTAGTTATTTCAGAAACCGCTACGTTTTAAATATGTACTTCTACTACAGTATAGTTCCGAATTTAAAGATCAAGCTATTGAACAAATACAAGATTAGACTTTTTCATTTGAACACTTCTCTGAAATATTATGTTTGAGCAATGTTACTACATCAAGATAGCAGACCACACAGTTACTGATATGAATGTACATGGCGTGCATTATAAAGATGGCTGATTTCTGTAGGTTGTTAGAACCTCCTTGGCGGTGAGATGATAATTCTAAAACTTTTGCCTCAAGTGTATGTATATAAGAAAAATAAGTGTTACTTTATATTGCTGATAATAAGCGCAGTAAGATATGCTGCAACAATCGTCTGTTCAATCATTTGTCCAATTGAACATATGATATAAAATATTAGCAAATCTTGTTTGAGATCATTGTAACATAGAAGGAAATGCACCTGAATATTTACTAAATTTTTATAATATAAAGTAATTAATTTGACTTAATAAAATATACACACTGCTTTTAAAACGGGTAGATGGTTTTTGATGGGTTGGGCCTGACTCTGTAGTGCCCAGTAGTCTGTACTTATATACTCAAGTGAGCCGTGACTTGTTGGTACATAATAATTTTCTTTAACTCCCCTGTACTATGTTTCAGTTCTATACTCAAGTACAGGATTTATAAGTTGTTCTACAGTCTCTACTATTTAATCCTCCGGTTTCTTGCTTGAATATTCATTTTCTTCTATATTTATGCAAACAAGCAAGGTTCAAGTAATAATACTTTAGCAAAAACAAAAAAGTAAATAATAACACATTTTCCATAGTAAGTGCAAATATTTATATGTACTCCTGTTAGACTGATTTTTTTACTAATTAATTACACACGACCATGCATCAGTCAAATTTCTAATCTCCCGTAACGAAGTCTCTAAAAACTCAATCACTGCATCAACACTTCGTTGAATAATTTGGATGCCCTTAGTTTCTTTATTATGGTGCCTTTATGACAGCTGTTTTGTATTAACATGAGGTTTGTTTATGAAAAATGTTGGAATTCTGTAGTAATTATGTTCATGTATTAACCCTGTTGATGCGTTGAAGTAAATTACAACTCACAATATATACATTTGTGTTAAAATCACATGTATTTGTCCATAAATAAGTTGTGAGTATAAGTTTGAAATTGTAAAATTACATTTAAGTTGGATATGATGACTGATCAAATTTTGTTTGTAAAACATATTATAAGATTTTGGAGAATGCTATATTTAAATTAAATTAATCAAATGTTTTTTGTGGGCCTCCTTCCAAAGTAATTAATATTCTTCTATTATTGGATGATTATGGAAGGATATGAGTTGCTCTTTGTAATAGATGTCCAGTATATAGTAATATATTTTTGACCATATATTTATTTCGATCATTATAAATTATAATGAGATTAATTCAAAGTTATTTTTAAATTAAAAAACAACTTTTATCCATATATTTAGTTTGATCATTAAAGGTTTCTAAAATTAAAAAAAGTAAAATCAATAAACATGATATGCTCGGTAAACTATTTTTAAATCTAAAAATTATGTAACGTGGTTCGGTCCCATGTGACTATAATGAATTGTTAGGATATGGGAAATTCTAAAATGGTACCATTGAAGATGTGGTAGCAGTGATATGAAAGAAAGCGAAAATTAAGTTTACAGGCCCGAATAACAAAGATATTGAGGCTTGTGTAAAATCTTTTGGTCGTGGCGCCAACAAAGAAAATACACATATTTCCGCCTTCTAGAACAATATCTTATTACTACCAGAAAATTAGGTTGTCAAATCTTCGTAGTTACTAGAGATAACTCGGTGTCTAATCATTTTCAGATCAAGGACAAAAGAAAAAAAATGTTGTGCTTAAAGGGATGCGAAGTGTTTCGGGAAAATATCAAAATTTATTTATAAGTTTAGAACGTAAACATTTACTAATTGGTTCTAAGGTCCTTTTGTTCTTATCTCGTATTGAATTTTGTATTTGATTTTTTTTTAGTATTATCAATAATGGATGTCAAATTTTTATTTACTTCAAAAACGTATAAACAATTAAATATCCAAACTAGAAAAAAGATAAGCAGACCTGGGGAAATATCACAAAAACATGATTTTTTTAATAACGATCACAAAATAAATTATGATTTTATATAATTCTAAATTTATTGAAATTTAAAAAGTTTAATTATGAATTTGGCATGATACATAATTTGAAAAACTGTCTCAACTTTTTTTCTAAGGTATCATAGAAAACTTTGAGAGACGAGTTTTCATTATTTCGGGTTTTTGGCAAAATTAAAACATTAAAATATTAATATTAAGATGAATGGATTATATCAAGTCGGAGTGTTTTTTGCAAGTAATTTTTTGTTTCCTTTAAATAGCCGCTCTGTATTAACCCCATTGCTTGCATAAGTAAATAAAACTCATAACATATACATTTGGCGTAAATTACATGCATTCGTGCATAAATTAATAATGAGTATTTAGTTTAATATTGTAAATGATGTTACATTTAAGTGGAGATAAGAATTCATCACATATTTTTGTTATATTTAAGTGGAGATAAAAAGGGATCACATATTTTTTGTTTTTTAACCTATAAAATTTTGGAGGATGCTAAATTTTGTTAACGATCAAAGAATATCATAGTCTATTAATATATAGGTTTGGTAAATTTGTACCTGAAACAATTGATCAATTGTTATTTATTATGTTTGAGAGATGTTTTGTTATGGAATAGAAAATTAAGGATATGATCGCTTTTTACCATCCAACATACGAGAATATTATAAGTTGTTAAATTATAAGGATATTCTCAAATACATATCACATGCGACATATATATATATATAGTTAACTACAAGTCGTCGCCATGAATATTACAATATTGTACATACACTTTAATACGATAGCAATAAAATTGGACTGAGACATTGTCGATTCCACATACCACAAGTTTCAATTACTGTACACCTATAAATATTGTACCTACACAAACTACAATTAGTATCGATAAATTTTTAACTCAAAGATTGCATCTACTCAAAATATCTATCATAATCAGAATCATCAAAGACTGCAAAGAAAAAAGCCGAAACACTAAAAAATATTTCATCAATAAAAAGTCAAAACATTGGGTATAAGATGTTTCGAATGATATTTTACTACACTTCAAATAAATTATTAAGTAGTATACATTTTATTTTTTAATAAAACTCGTAATAAAGTTTATTAAAAAATAAAAGTAACTTTTTTTGTCTTTTTTCATGATAAAATCTAAGAACAAAACTTTGTATATAATATTAATGGCCATATTTTTTTCTTATTTTTTTAATTTTTAAATATATTTACACTTAATTTAAAATTTAAAAGGTGAAAAAACTAATAATTAGACCACCTTAAGTGACTGTAAATGATAACTTATTGAGATCGGTGAACAAAATGATATATGTGCTCCATTTCAGTGACTAGTTTAATATTTAACACACTGAAAAAATCATTAAAATACTTAATATTATATCAAGAATATCATTCTGAAACTCTGTGCATTCCAAGTTAAAATCATAAATATATTTTGTTATCCAACACTTTGATAAATACAATGTCACATGTGTCTTGTAGTGTTTACCACTTACGAAAATTGACGACAATAATGATTATGGTACGAAGTTGAAAAACTATAAGGATCTTGAATTGCCCACAAAGATGGTTTTCCTTTTAATATAAAAAGATATAATGTTATCTACATCCATACTTTAGAACTTTGCATTTTAAAATTTATTTTTCTTTTCGTAAAAGATATATAAATGTAATTGTATGTTGTTATGGATAATTGCAACTTTAAGTTTCCGGTGTCATCCTACTTCTTTCACATTTAGCTTGCATGATTAAGAACGCAGGAATTTCATTACAAAATAATTTTTTTATTTAACATCTCACATTCAAAATGATAATCGATATGTATTTTAATGACTACTAGAGAATGACGTGTGCGTCCACGAGCTATTATGCTAGTTTATTTCTTAAAATTTAATTGTTGTATTCATTTTAAAGTCTCAAATGTTATAACTAAGTTATTGTTAAGAGTGAGCACTTCCTGGTTCGGAATCGAGAACCAAATCGAACCGATCAAAAATTGTGGTTCCGGTTCGGTTCTTACCTAATTGGGGTCCGGTTCGGTTCTTGTTTTTCTAGAAATTTCGGTTCTTGGTTCGGTTCGGTTCTTAACATTCTAGAGTCGTAAGAACCGAACCGAATCGTATATAAATCAATAAATACAAAAATATATATAAATATATGTATATATATTACATATTATGTTTTCTTATTTATAATATTTTAATAAATTTTAAGAAAAATATGATTTTTATTGTATTACTCGTTTCTTTAAATATTTATGGAGTTTTGAATATTTTTATAAATATTTTTCTTCTTAAATATTAGAAAGTAATTGAATTCAAAATGATCTGCCACTAATAAAAATCTTCTTTTACTAAGTTACCATTAATACATAATCAAAACTAGTCAAAATTTAAAAAGTTAGAATACAAAATAATATGCAAAATAAATAAATATGAAATGAAAATATAAATTCGGTTCTTTCGGTTAAGAACCGAACCGAACCGAATTTTACGGTTCGGTTTCGGTTCGGTTCTTACATATAAACGGGTCCAGTTCGGTTCTTAAAATATTCCTATTTCGGTTCTCGGTTCTTTCGATTCGGGTTTTGTTCGGTTCGATTCTGACCCGTTGCTCACCCCTAATTAGTGTGACAGTGTCTATCATACTCTGTGTCATCGCAACAGTAACAACCCTGCTCGTGACAACAATTTCCACATTTTGGACGAAAGAGGAACTTAAAAGGTTGTGCTTGATTGGATCGTCAGTGTAACTTTATATCAGCTATGCCATGGACTCAATCCCTGGGAATCACAATCTCCTTATTTCTTGTTATATAAAGAAGATAAGGCTGGATCCATTGAGAATTGTCCGTATGCCTTTCCATTTGTGTTAAATATCAAAATGGTCACTAAATTGAAAGTCTGTTATTCCCTAACAATACAACAAGAATTACAGAACGGGGGTTGAATGTAATTTTGGCTAGTTTTTCAAGATTTTAAAATCAGTTATAACTCGATAAATATATAAGTGTTTGATTTGCAGATTACGGAATGAAGTAGTTATATAAATCAAAACACAAAGTAATAAAAACAAAGGCTTTTAAAACTTTTTGGTGGATTTGAAAGTATCCATCATATATATATATATATATATATATATATATATATATATATATATATATATATATATATATATATATATATATATATATATATATATATATATATATATATATATATATATATATATATATCGAATGAGAACCCTGTGAAGCTTAAATAGCTCACAGCTGCTTACAAGTAGAACAAACAAACTACAGAGAAATTCTTTATAAGTACAACTTTATTTATCTCTCTTTTGAAATGTGTTTGCTTAGTTGAATGTTCTACTAGCTATACTTGGTTTATATATCACCAAGTTTACATGATAATAAGACAAGATAATAAAACAAAACATATCTAGTCTAACTCCATGCTACTTCACTACTCTATTCCGGCTTCTTTGAATATCTTCACAATTGCATGGAAATGGTAACGCTTCTTTGTTCTCAAATTCCTGCTTAACAGGCTACCACATTTCTTTTGCAAACACCCAACGCATATGACTGTGTTGTCACTGTCAACAGATATTTGAATTTGATCATCCGTCGGGTACATGCTCTTCATCCGTCGGGTAGCTTTGTTGATCATCCGTCGGGTAGCTTTGTTGATCATCCGTCGGGTAGCTATTTGTCACTTGACTCCATTTCACTTATACAGAATTACAAGACATATTATATTTACAATTAATCAACCTATTCTGCATATCCACTATAGCCAACATGACTTATATGCTCCTACAAAATCTACACAAAGTTGTTTGCATAAATGTGCTACAGATTTTATTTTTACATAAGCTATTCACCCGGTGGATGTCAAGTCGGCATCCGTTGGGACTATATTTGATCATCCGTCGGGACTACAGATCATTGCCTCACATTCTGCGATTTTGGACACTTTGTGCAGTACATCCTAGCTGAACAAGAACAGAAGACTTGATGCGCGTATTGGAATTCTCATTTCCATTCAATCTAAGTATCAACAAGTTTTTACTAGTTGCTGTAATTTGCAAGTATTAAGTATGAGAACATGTTGAACTGCAGGTATATACGTTTCAGCATGGAAGAGAACAGGAACCTGAGTTTGGAAACGAAGGATTCCCCTGATCCACTTCCACCACTCATTGAATATTTGTCTACTCATGAATTGGA
Organism: Apium graveolens; assembly: GCF_009905375.1. Taxonomy (NCBI): domain Eukaryota; kingdom Viridiplantae; phylum Streptophyta; class Magnoliopsida; order Apiales; family Apiaceae; genus Apium; species Apium graveolens. The sequence goes on from NW_027418581.1 coordinate 24,470, forward strand.
ATGCTTTGATAGTTTGGACAAAGACACTGACTTGGACACAGTCTTTCCTTCTCTCGTATTAAGTCAATATGTAATTCTTCGAGATTTTTGTTGTTCTTAATTGATACTGTGAATCACATGCTTTTTGATTTATTGGCATACTTAGATTTAGATATTAATGTGGATTGTCATATTTGTGTTGCTGTTCCGAATAAAACATTTTTACTCCCAAAAATGTTTGCTTGCTACATATTTTTTTTCATAGATATATCAGCTTTTAGTCTCTACATGTTTTATAAAACTTTCTATTCTGCACTGATAGTGATGCAAGATGGTTATAAATCTCTCAATCTTCATGATTCAATAGAATGATGCATTTCATAGTTACAAGTTATAACCAACGAGAAGACCGACAAGCAACAATCACTTTGCTCCTGTTTAGCTGCTGATCCTGTTCTGTTTCTTTTGTAATGGTAGTTCAAATTTTATTGGAACTTAATTACTTTAATGTTTCGTAATTTTGTGCTCTCTAAGGTCTGTCATATTAGGCTTCTGCAATAACAAACATCACATTGCTAAAACATAAATAGACCTGGGAAAAGAATATTTTGGTGTTGCAGTCTTTTTTCTTTCAGTTTTCTGTATGTGTCCTGATCTCTATATCAATCTTATCTTAAATCCTTAACTGCTTCGACAACAAACTTGTTTGATTAGGGTCATGCATGTGATCTTTGAACACTAGTGAGTTTAAGTTGATCAAAATTAAGTAGTTAAGAGGACAGGGCTTTTTTGTCAAATTTAAAGGATTTGAAGTGATAAAAGTATAAAACTGATATTATGAATTCATAATGTTGGACTCTTTGGAAGAAACTTCGTTAATGTCTTTAAAATTCAACTTTTTGTTATGTTTTTAGTCATATACTATCTATGTAAACATGTATACCAAGATAGCTGTTATTTAAGCTCTGCAGTACCACGGACGTATGTGCTATTGAACATTTAATTAACTCTGGAGTTTATAGTCCAAAACTATATTGCTTTGGAAAGTCTTTCCCAGTAAATATTTCACTAAACCTATGTTTATTTGTTACTTCTTGTAGTGTACATGTCATTTACCAGCAATCTCACTACTTAGTAATGTCGTTGTAGCTGTTAGATTATTACTCTTCTATCTTTTAGATTGGCTATAGCAAGGATGTGGATAATGTAATACAGTTATTATTAACTTTTAACCAGTAAAGGATCGTTGTATTTTAAATAATTTATTTATGTTTAATGCACTAGGAAACCAAGATAGATGCAGCGGAGATCCAAAACTGTGATTTTGAGTCCCACCAGAGAACACGATCCATTTCCATCAGCATGCCGCCTTCTCCTATAGAAGACCACTTGGAGGGGAAGAAAAGAGTTCTCTTTAGGGATGATTGTGAATTAATTTCCAGCAGCGGTGTTTCACATTCTCCACTTTCTACTGATATTCCAAAGATCAAACAGCCAATCTTTCGTTCACAGCCGATACCAAAAGGCTCTGAGTTAAATGATGCAGTTATAAGTGGAAAAGCTCCTGACCTCCCCCTCAGAAACCCATTGAGAAAGACTCTTACAGATAAAAGATACAATTCTTTTAAAACTTTTTCTGGAAAGTTAGATAGACAATTATCAAATTTGCGTGGAAAGGTAAATGAGACAGGAACACCACTTAAAAAAACTACTGAAATGGAGAATGTACCTGTGCACCGATATTTTGATGCCTTGGAAGGACCGGAGTTGGATACTCTTAGGGTATGTTCTGATGACCTTTCTTTTTACAAGTTCTTCATGTTCTCAATGTATTTGTGACAATTTGCATGTCAAGATTTAGCTTCTACTTGTCAAACTAAAAACCTTTATACACGGATCAAAAAGTAAAGTTTCATTTGTATGGAATTGTTACCTTTTACTAATTTGTGTGCATTCAAGCGTCACTTACACAATTATAGATATATTTGTCAAATAGTGTGCCTTTGCACACCGGAAAAATTATATTCATCTAGTTCTGGTTTTTTGTTGAAATACTAATATGTTCATATTATATGTACTGTCATCAAACTTACAGCCTTCAGAGGAAATACTGCTTCCAGACGATAAACTGTGGCCATTTCTTCTTCGTTACCCTATCTCTTCATTCGGTTTATGCCTTGGTGTCAGCAGCCAAGCCATAATGTGGAAAAATTTAGCCACAAGTACCACAATGGGATTTCTCCATATCAGCACGAAAGTAAACATTATTCTATGGTTCTTATCCGTTGTTCTTTAGCGTGGTGGCTTTCACCTACATTCTGAAGATTGTATTCTACTTTGAGGCTGTTCGTCGTGAGTACTATCATCCAATACGTGTCAACTTCTTCTTTGCTCCGTGGATAGCCTTGTTGTTCTTAGCTCTAGGAGTTCCACCTTCTTTGACAAAAGACCTGCATCAGGCTTTATGGTATGTCCTCATGACGCCTATCTTAATCCTTGAGCTGAAGATATACGGACAGTGGATGTCAGGAGGACAGAGAAGACTTTCAAAGGTAGCAAATCCATCAAACCATCTTTCTGTTGTTGGGAATTTTGTGGGGGCACTATTGGGTGCAACACTGGGGTTAAAAGAAGGACCGATTTTCTTTTTTGCGGTTGGACTGGCTCAATACACAGTCCTGTTTGTTACACTGTACCAGAGGCTTCCAACAAATGAAACGCTCCCAAAGGAACTCCATCCCGTGTTCTTTCTTTTTGTTGCTGCACCTAGCGTTGCTTCAATGGCATGGGCAAGAATACAAGGATCATTCGATTTTGGGTCAATGATTGCTTATTTTATCGCTCTGTTCCTTTATTTCTCACTGGTTAGTTCTTTTGCATAAATAAGCCACAAATCTTTATTTATATACCTACATTTCATTAATTCAATTCTCAGTAACACAGACTGTTGCTTCTAAACGTTTCCTATCATATTTAGGTTTAGTATGAATGACATTCAGTTTAGTAATGAATAAATTTACTTTTAGTGTTGTTTGCACAAAAAGTTGTGATACTAATCCTAGAATGATGCTCAAAAAAATATGGAAACTCATCAAGTTGATTGCGGTCCTGTTTCACTTGTTCTGTTGAAATATTTGTTGGCTAAAAGTCCATCCCTCTTTTTGTTTCTGCAGGCTGTTCGAGTTAATTTCTGCCGAGGATTCAGGTATTTTCCACAATATGGATTCTGTATTTGGTATTTATGATTCCTTCAAAATATAGCTGTCTGAGGTTTTGAGCTTTATTTCCATCGTTATTTATAGGTTTTCACTGGCTTGGTGGGCCTACACTTTCCCAATGACTGGTGCCGCCATTGCAACCCTTAGGTACTCACTTGAAGTGTCAAATGTTATAACCAAGTCACTGTCGATCATATTTTGTGTCGTTGCAACATTCACACTGACAGCCCTCCTCGTGACAACAATTTTCCATGCTTTTGTGCGTAAAGACCTTTTCCCGAATGACATTGCCATTGCCATAAGTGACAAAAGGCCAAACTCTGTCCGAAAATGGTACTATCGAAGAAATGGTAGCACAGATATGAAAGAAACCGAAAACTACCTCAAGTTTACAGACTCAAATGGCAAAGATATTGAGGCCTGTCTAAAATCTTCAGGTTCAGGCGCCAATGAAAAAAATACCCATGTTTCAGCTTTCTAGAAAAATATCTCACTGCATTACAGTACATGAGAAATTAACTGTCTTAATCTTCACATCTGCGAGAGAGAAACTCGTTGTTGAACCATCTTCACTTCTTGGACAAAAGAGGATAGAAGGTTGTGCTTGACGGGATGCTTAAGTGTCTATCTGTATCAGCTGCCATGAGTTCAACCCCCGGAAATCTCCTAATTTATTATATATATGTTTGAATAAGGCAAGGCTGGTGCATTGGGACTTCTCCCCTATGTGAACGCCTTCTGCAGTGTGCACGGCCTAAGAGGAACTCGCTATACAGTTCTTGAAGTTCCGATGACATTGTTGTGCACATCATATAGAATGTGAAAAGTTGTTTGCTAGAAATCTTCGAGAGGCAAGTGTTATTTCTAGTTATTTCAGAAACCGCTACGTTTTAAATATGTACTTCTACTACAGTATAGTTCCGAATTTAAAGATCAAGCTATTGAACAAATACAAGATTAGACTTTTTCATTTGAACACTTCTCTAAAATATTATGTTTGAGCAATGTTACTACATCAAGATAGCAGACCACACAGTTACTGATATGAATGTACATGGCGTGCATTATAAAGATGGCTGATTTCTGTAGGTTGTTAGAACCTCCTTGGCGGTGAGATGGTAATTCTAAAACTTTTGCCTCAAGTTTATGTATATAAGAAAAATAAGTGTTACTTTATATTGCTGATAATAAACGCAGTAAGATATGCTGCAACAATCGTCTGTTCAATCATTTGTCCAATTGAACATATGATATAAAAGATTAGCAAATCTTGTTTGAGATCATTGTAACATAGAAGGAAATGCACCTGAATATTTACTAAATTTTTATAATATAAAGTAATTAATTTGACTTAATAAAATATACACACTGCTTTTAAAACGGGTAGATGGTTTTTGATGGGTTGGGCCTGACTCTGTAGTGCCCAGTAGTCTGTACTTATATACTCAAGTGAGCCGTGACTTGTTGGTACATAATAATTTTGTTTAACTCCCCTGTACTATGTTTCAGTTCTATACTCAAGTACAGGATTTATAAGTTGTTCTACAGTCTCTACTATTTAATCCTCCGGTTTCTTGCTTGAATATTCATTTTCTTCTATATTTATGCAAACAAGCAAGGTTCAAGTAATAATACTTTAGCAAAAACAAAAAAGTAAATAATAACACATTTTCCATAGTAAGTGCAAATATTTATATGTACTCCTGTTAGACTCATTTTTTTTACTAATTAATTACACACGACCATGCATCAGTCAAATTTCTAATCTCCCATAACGAAGTCTCTAAAAACTCAATCACTGCATCAACACTTCGTTGAATAATTTGGATGCCCTTAGTTTCTTTATTATGGTGCCTTTATGACAGCTGTTTTGTATTAACATGAGGTTTGTTTATGAAAAATGTTGGAATTCTGTAGTAATTATGTTCATGTATTAACCCTGTTGATGCGTTGAAGTAAATTACAACTCACAATATATACATTTGTGTTAAAATCACATGTATTTGTCCATAAATAAGTTGTGAGTATAAGTTTGAAATTGTAAAATTACATTTAAGTTGGATATGATGACTGATCAAATTTTGTTTGTAAAACATATTATAAGATTTTGGAGAATGCTATATTTAAATTAAATTAATCAAATGTTTTTTGTGGGCCTCCATCCAAAGTAATTAATATTCTTCTATTATTGGATGATTATGGAAGGATATGAGTTGCTCTTTGTAATAGATGTTCAGTATATAGTAATATATTTTTGACCATATATTTATTTCGATCATTATAAATTATAATGAGATCAATTCAAAGTTATTTTCAAATTAAAAAACAACTTTTATCCATATATTTAGTTTGATCATTACATGTTTCTAAAATTTAGAAAGTAAAATCAATAAACAGGATATGCTCGGTAAATTATTTTTAAATTTAAAAATTATGTAACGTGGTTCAGTCCCACGTGAATATATTAAATTATTGGGTTAGTCACTCAAGAGGATATGCGAGAAATGATTGACGATTCGAAAATGGTATTCATTCTCGTCTTCGTTACGGGAGTGAAACCAAGTGATCTACGAACATATAAAATTTTAAGGATATTTGGGAAATATCTAAAAATTATGTAACTGGTTTAGTCCCACGTGAATATATTGAATTGTTGGGATAATCACTCAAGAGGATATGCGAGAAATGATTGACGATTCGAAAATGGTATTCATTCTCGTCTTCGTTATGGGGTGAAACCAAGTGATTTACGAACATATAAAATTTTAAGGAAATTTGGGCAATATATGATAAACTAGCATAATAACTTATGCGAGACACAGGTCATTTTCTAGAGTTTTTTATGCATCATGCAATTATAATGTTTGTAGAGCAACTCCAACAATATCCTTATACAAACTCTTGAGTCAAATTTTGAAGAAATTGAGATAAAATTGAGATAAAATTTCTTTTCAACAAACTCCATGTCCCCCTCTATAACATTAGGAGCTTTGAATGCTTCCTCATTTTTAGGAGTGAATATCCCCTCAACTATTATTATATTATATTTTTCTTACCCGTTATTTTATATTTAATGAATAAATATAAACAGAGCAGTAAGTGTACGTTTAAAACGAAACGATTAAACTTAACCTGTAGAATGTCGTTAGTATATATTCAAATAAAAAACTACAGATTAACATATATGTTGAATACATAGTTGACCAAAATCTTGAATTTATTTAATTAAACTATATGTAATGCTCTATATTGTTACTAAGTTCACTATTAACTTACAATTAATTTACTCAATTTAAAAAGATAAAAAATACATAACAGAAGTCAGAATGACTTGCGATTATAATATACAATAATATAAAATTTATATTATTGCTAATATTAAAGTTGATTTTAATGAAAAATATTAGTTTTTGAAATTCAACGTATGTATGTATGGGAAAATGTTAGTTTTTTATTTACACTAATGTTAACAAAGTAAGATTAAGTTATATGTATGTGTGTGTTAGCATGTAAATTATTGTATGTTACATCTCTTAGTAAATTATGATGGTTTCAATTATTTATATGCTAAATATCTGATTTATGTACATGTATAATCATTATTAACATCTAGTGAGATAATTGATTACTTAAATAACATGCATTTATAATTATTCAGAAATTAAAATTATGTAATAAATAAATTGCTATAATTTATATATGATATTCACATTATCATTGACAAACAATCCATATCAATTTTTTACGCAACCGGGTATCAATCATTGTTGTAACATACAAATGAATTATATATTTTTAAAACTTATTATTGATATTCATGTTTTTTTTCAAGAATTTGAAACAAAAATTATATTTATATCGTTATTTAAACCGTTTTTAAGTTTCTGTCATTACAACTCTAATATTTCTTCATATAATAATTTGATAACATTTTATACTATTCTTCTAAAATTAAAAATTTTCAGTTCGATAAAGTTTTATAAATATCAGTTGAATTGATTAACTCTTTCAAATTATTGAACAATATATGTTTTTTCCTTAAATAATATAAAATGCATTGAATCAAATGTTACAATATAGTATTGATATAACTTTTATTTCAATAATTCAAAATATTTGTACAATATTATCTTGATCAATGAATATTGCTGATCTAAAAGAATTCTTTTTAAAAAGTTAGTTTTTTTTTAAATTTGGGACAAATCCCAAAAATAATAATGCGTTACGAGTGAAATTAGTAATTTTAATATAAATAATTACTTGACTTGATTCTATAAAGATCTCAAACACATTAATTTATATTAACATAAGTTATTAAAAAATTTCACATTATTGATAAGATATTCTCGCCGAACTTTTAATTTAAATTTACTAAACGTAGAATGTGACGATGTTTCGGCCGGGTCATGTAGTCAAATTTCGAGTATTTTTTGAACAATGAGCTAGTTTCTAAAATGAATTGATTCATTATAATTCGAACTTATCTAAATATGTAATACCAATATAGATTATTTATAAATAAGCGATTCTATTTTTAATATTTTTATAATAAAAGATATGTTAAAAATATATGAGATATATTTTCAAACTAAAAAATGATTAATAAATAAGATAATAATCCATTTATGTACTACCCCTAATTTTATATTTGGAATTCAATTCTTTAAAATTAACTGTACAAATATTTAACTAACTATCTTTTTTTTTGCGAAATTCAAGTAAGTATCTTTAAAGTTAAATAAAATATTCATTTAGCACAATTCTGTATGATAAAAAACACATGTGACAATATGGTGTAGTGGTAAGAGGTTGTATAGTTAAATTAAATAACTTGAGTTTGATTCCCATAAACCATATCTTTTATATAAATATTAAAAACAGGGGTAATTTAGTCTTTTTAATGAGACTTTTTAATCTCATGAAATTATATCTTTGTTCTTCTATTATATATAGAAGAGATTAAGGAATATTTGTATTACAAAGGTCACAATAATGGTAACAATTGACATTTTTATATGGATCATTAAAGATATTGTTATTATTTGAAGAGTATAAGGTCCGCGGCCTTTATTTATTATTTTAAAATTTTAGATGAGCTAATTATTTAATATGATATTGGAGTTCGGTTTAGGCAGAGACTTGGTTCCAGTACTCTCACTCCCATTTATTTGATTTAATATTTGTTGTTGATATTGATATTAGTAACCGGTTATGTTCCTCATTTATTTAATATTTAATATATTTAATGTTGATATTGATATTTTTTGTCAATTCTTCCTCTCGTACCTTTAAATTTTAGTCTCACGGTGTAAAGACCTTCCTACAGTGCCACTATAAGTGACAAAAGGTCAAAAGTTGTCCGAAAATGGTACCATTGGAGATGTGGTAGAGCTGATATGAAAGAAAGCGAAAATTATGTAAGTTTATAGTCTCGAATGACAAAGATATCGAGGCTTGTGTAATCTTTTGATCGTGGCGCCAACGAGAAATACACATGTTTAATAATATCTTATTACTAAGAAAAAATTAGATTGTCAAATTTTCGTATCTAGGAGAGAAAACTCGGTGTTGAAACATTTTCAGATTTTTGGCAAAAGAAGATAAAAATGTTGTGCTGGGAGGGATGCTAAGTGTTTAGGGGAAATATCAAAATTTATTTATAGGTTTAGCACATAAACATTTAGTAATTAGTTCTAAAGTCCTTTTTTTTCTTATCTCGTCTTGAATTTTGTATTTAATTTTTTTTGAGTATTATTAATAATGACAGTCAAATTTTTATTTACTTCAAAAATGTATACACAACAAAATATCCAAACTAGAAAAAAGATAAGCAGACTTGGGGAAATATCACAAAAACATGATTTTTATAATAATGATCACAAAATAACTTATGGTATTATATAATTTTATATTTATTGATAATTAAAAAGTTTAATTATTAGTGAATTTGGCATGATACATAATTTAAAAAAACCGTCTCACTTTTTTTTCTAGGGTATCATATAAAACTTTGAGAGATGAGTTTTCATTTTTTGGGTTTTTTGGAAAAATAAAACATTAAAATTTCAATATTAAGAGGAATGGTTATATCTAGTTAGAGTGTTTTCCTTGTAAGCAATTTTTTATTTTCTTTAAAGAGCTGCTCTGTATTAATCCCATTGCTTGCATAAGTAAATCAAAACTCATAATATATACATCCGGCATAAATCACATGCATTTGCGCATAGATTATTAATGAGTATTTAGTTTAATATTGTAAACGATGTTACATTTAAGTGGAGATAAGAATTATCACATATTTTTTGTTTTTTAACATGTAAAATTTTGGAGTATGCTAGATTTTGTTAACAATCAAAGAATATGCTTGTCTTTTTATCAATTGTTATTTATTATGTTTGAGAGTTATTTTGTTATGACATAGAGAATCAAGGATATGATTTCTGTTTACCGTCCAATTCTTCATTAAACTACTGTGATAATGACAAGTGTGCTTTCCGAATTTCAAATATTAGCACTTTTAATTAGTCCTGTTCACGAATCGAATATAGTCGAGGTTTTATTAAACATAACTGAATTTTATTTTATTTTTGTTTCACGAAACAAGCTGAGCCGAGCTTTCTTATCTAATAAAAATCGTGTTCGAACTCGAACTCGTTAACTAACGAGCCGAATACGAGCTTGTTCGCGAACATAAACGGGCCGAGTCGAACAGAAAAAATTCAGGTCAACCGCTATTTGACTGTAAAAATAACTTATCAAATAATTTTTTTTGAAACTTTGGTTATATAACTAAAATATATATATCTTGACATCCATATGGTTGGATAGATTAAAGATATTTTTAAAAAAATCGAAACACCAATTCATGACTAAAAACTAGTTAGCGGTGGTAGTCAAACTAATGCTTGATTGTTAAAATAACAAACCGAATAAAGTTATCTTGATCTGAAACTTTGGTTATATTACTAAAATATATTTATTTTGACATCCATATGGTTGGATCGATGATAAATATTTTAAAATAAGTTGAGACACCAATATAGTAGTGAATACTAGTTAGTAGTACTAGTCAAACTAATACTTGAGTGTTACAATAGCTATAAAATTATTTTGATCTGAAACTTTGGTTGTATGAATAAAATATATATTTTATGACATCCAAAGGGTTGGATCGATAGAAAATATTTTAAAAAATTTGAAACACCAATACAGGACTAAACACTAGTTACTAACACTAGCCAAACTAATGCTTGACTATTAAAATAGCAAACCGGATAAAATTATTCTGACATGAAACTTTGGTTATAGCAATAAACTATATGTTTTATGACATCCATACGGTTGGATCAATGAGAAATATTTTTAAATAAGCCGAGACACCAATACATGACTTAAAAAATCATACCTATATGAATTTTTTTTAGAACATCTTATAATTTTTTCGAGTTTTAACGAGCGAGTTCGAGCCGAACTCGAGCCGAGCAACCCAAAACTCGGATCGAAATCGTTTTGCTTAACGAACACATTTGTCTGTTCGAGGTCAAGTTCATTAACGAGCCGAGCCAAACGAGCTCTTAACGAGCCGAGCTCGATCTTATTCGCGTATAGCTCGGTTCGTGAGCAGTCCTATTTGTTATTCCCAAACAATCTAACAACGAATTACAGAAGGGCAGGGGGTTGAATGTAATTCTGGTTTCTTTTGGATTTCAAGAACTATTCTACCTCAAATATATAACAGCGTTTGATTAAGCAAAAGTGTGAAATAAAAATATTGACATAATCAAACACAAAAAAATTAAACACAAGTATTTAAAACTTTCGAGTGGATTGAACTTTTCCACCAGAGATATATATATATAAGTTCGAGAACTGTGTGATACAAATGTTGTACATAGCTGCTTACAAGTAGAACTACAAAGAACAGAAAAGTTCTTCACGAAAACAGATTTATCTATTTCTCTTGTTGATTGGTTACTTGCTTGATTGTTTTTCTACTTACTACTCTTGTTTTATATATCACCAAGTTACATTATAAAAAGACAAACTAATAAGACAAAAGTGTCTTAGTCTAATTACATGCTTCTTCATTTTTCTATCCAGCATCTTTAAATATCTTCAAGTTAGCATGAAAATTAAAATGCTTCTTTGTTCTCTAAAACCTGTAAATAGGCTGCCACACCATTTGCATCTAATCAACCCTTGTGAATGTACAATACATACATTATACATATGCATACAATAATAAGATAGCGATTGCAGTATATATAAATCTAGGATTAAACGAATAAAGACGAACAATTATAAGGATAAAAGCATGTATATATGAATATGAATACTTACAAGAATATTATATGTATGTATTAAGGTAAACATAGGTAAATTAAATTATTGTTAACATGAAAGTCACCGAATTCGGTTGTTTTTGTTGTTTCAAATATTTGTAAATTATTGTTTAATAAAAATAAAAGCACAGTTAAGATTAAATTCCATCGATTAAAAGCGACCGACTATAAATTCCACTGATTAAAAGCGACCGAACTTAAATTCCACCGCACGCGGTGGATTTTATTCATTCATCAACGAAAATTCTAGTTGATTTTAAATTCCACCGAAATTGGTGAAATTTAATGTCGGTGGCTTTTAGTTAGTGGAATTTAGTTATTTTTGTTGTAGTGAATCATTTTTCCTTAACATAAACAAATGAGAGAGATATATTAGTATTTTGAGAATATATTGTTAAAATGTTGTTTTTGTTAAAAAATAGGCACATGCTGCGTGCAAACTTAGGGAAGGTTTTAAAAAAATAAACATAATAAAATGATGATAATAAGGGAAACATCGAAGACTCACAACTTTACATGAATTAAATTTCAAAATTAAGCTTGTGTTATTGTTTTAAGCCTCTGATAATCATCAACACTTAAACATGGCCGAGTAAGATAATATAACATGTAACATGGTTTCAATATAAGTTTTGTTGTTGTCAATTTCTTTTTAATTTTTTAATCTTAATTTATATGCACATATTTGTAGAGTCAAAACTAGAATTTATGTATATACATGTATATTTGGTGTTAACTGGAGAAAATAAACTTGTATATACTTCTCATCAATTAAAAGATTACAAGTAGTGGTTTAAATAAAACTAAAATAATAGGTGATAACATTAAACCATCAACCACTTCCTACTATTTCTCCACTAATAAACCTAAATATCTACTACTTCCACGTACTAATCCACGTACTAATCCTACTGTTACTAATAAATAAATCATGTTGACTTATTCAAATAAATAAAATAATAATTTCAACATATAATTTAAATTAAAATCCCAACAATCTCCCTCTTAATCTAAATTTTCCTAAATAAATACTAGCAGCCCGTATGGCTTTTAATATGGGTAACTTGTAGGTTAAAATACTAGCAGATTCTAATATAGATAACTTGTAGGTTAAAATATAAGGTTTTGTTTCGTTATAAATACTCTTCATTTTTATTCATAAAATTCGTAGGGCTCTTCTCAGCATAAATCAGCAGTCTTGTAAAATTTATAAAAAATTCATCGCAAGATGGAATTTATTGATTCTGGACTCTTTGGAACTCTCTTTTCGTCTTTTACAACTTTCGTGTTCCGTGTTTTTCAAGAAAACGTCGTTTAGAGGGTCAAAAAGGCTAAATTCAGATCTGATCACGCTTTGAGGTAACTACTTTTTGACTTACTTTTATTTTCGGAAAAGTTTTGCGTATAAGATATAAGAATTTTGTTTCAAACTGTATAAGACATAAGATACGAGAATCTTTTGAAACTCAGTCTTTTCGAACCCGTTCATAATTTACACTATAGTTCCGGAACTAGCCTTAGATACCCTTAGTAGGCGCACTAGTGTGCAACTTTAAATACCTATTAAGGTCGCATAATTATTGAAATTTAGATGCCGACCACTGGAAAAGTGTGGTAAATAATTATAAGAATAAGAATAAGATGTCGGCTACTGGCAAAGTGTGGTCGTAGATCAAGACTGTGGTATTTAATAAGAATATCATTTCGTTCTGTTTTATTCTGTTCTGATCTGTTATAAAATATGCTCTGTTTTGTATTAAATTCTGAATTTTAAAATATAAAACTTTGGGTTGGATCCTACTTTAGAAATTATTTTACAAAATTATTATTGTTTTGAGAAAAATCGTTTTATTAAAACATGCATTATTTTCCAGTTAACTAGTTAGTCAATTTGTACTTGCTGGGCTTCGTAGCCATTCTTTTAATATTTCAGGTTTCGTTTAAGATTTCGAGTTGGATAACATTGGAGTTTAGAGGACTTAAGATTGAATTGGATTGACTTTTGGAAAAATGTTAACTGCGCTTTTGTAAGTCACATTTGTAATAGAGATATGGAATTAGTAAATTGTATTTTGTAATAGTTTTGGATTTAGAATTAATAGACCGGAAGTGCGGGCTGTGACAATTATATATGATAAGTAAAAATAAATTTAATATTCTTGATTTAAATTTCACCAAAACATTCAAAAAGAGTTAACTTGAATTAGATTTATGTTTAAATAGTATGTATACATAATAATAATAATACTAATACTAATAATAATATATACAACAATTATAAGTGAGAAACTAGATTACAAAATTATGTTATTTAATGAGTGATGGCCCTATATAACTAAAATTGCAAAATAATTGTAGAAATTGCCGAATCCCAGATGAAGATGACCAAAATCCCGGATGGAGCTGACCAAAGTCCCGAGCAAATACGGTAAACAAATATTGTCTCAACTAAATACGTCGCACATATCAGCGTATATTTGTTTCACGCAAGTCCAGATATCGAATCAATTCTCATATGTAAATATCAACAACTTATCACATTCATATGCTAAATATGATTTCCTATAATTTTGATACATTAGAGTTAACAACGTACACGTGAAACGTAGAGTGTTTACTTCAAGAGCACGAGGGGTAAACCATGTACATAAAATATGACAGCGAATCTTACATCCATTCCAATAATTTATGTATATTTACCATTTGAATTTCCAAGTCAAACAAAGCTATGAGTACGAGAGTAGGGTAAAAAAATAACACCATCTGAAGATGGTGGAGAACTAATGATGCTAATTGAGATTTGATTTGACTTGGTTCATCAAATAACTTGTAATGGAAAATTATGATGTCTAAGTGTAAAAATGGAAAAGAAAGAGAAGAGAGGAGAAACTGTCCGGAGAGAGGTCGTTAGAGGTGGATATGATGATAAAAGAAGAATGTGATGATGTTGAGGGAAGAGATGAGTACATATTATTAGAAAATGGAAAGTTTGAGGCATATTTTATATATGTTCTTGATATAATTTCCGGAAACTAACACTTGGAGGTTGTTCCTTGACATGAGGACTTAAACTTTCATATTTGGATCTAAGATATTTACTTAGTGGAATCCATAAATATATTGAGACAAAGTTGCTTGTTTGCAATGGGTTATGGGGATTTTGTCCCACATTGGTATTGTAAAAGAAAGATATTGAGTTTATATAGCATCTTGTGTTAGTGTTGTTTACAACTACTAGCATAAGTGGAATGCTTGTGTGGCCTAGTGCTAGTGGGAACTCTTATATTTTTCTTTTCTATTACAAGTTTAATTATTTATATTGATTATTTAATTATTAATATAAAATATATTGAGTAAGGATTATTTTAATCATACTCTGAATATATTTTGTAATATTAATATTAATTAATCAGGATATAATATAAATAATAAGGAAAACCCATTTTGTTTACTTTTTATGTTTTGTTACTTGGTGTACCACATCGAGTAAAATAGAAGAAGAGCAACTTGAGATGCCTATATATTGAGAGGTATACATGAGATTAAAATGACAAGTCTCGGTGCCTACCTCGCAAACATATATGAGTTGCATAGGTTTTTTGGGCAAACTGTGGTGCGAGTCGCCGTTGATCATTGTTGGTTCTGTGGCCAGATTGATCTGTTGCTGTTTTATCCTAGAAGCGATATTGCTTTATTCCATCACAGCTTAAGTGGGGGGCAATAATCTCTTCAAGAACAGTCAAGTCCTCTTGAAGGGTTTGGCGACTCAGCTGTTGTGTTCTTCTTCTTATCAGAATTTGGAAAGCGATAAGAGATAAGTTTTCTTTTCTGTCTTTGTCAATTACAGTATTTATAGTTTGTTATTGCCTTCGTGTTTTATTTCGTTAGTTGGTTATTTGCCATGTTCTTATTATTATATATATAACTGCCCATTGTTGCTGTGTAGTTAGAATTATACCCAACACATATTTCTATGTATATTAACATAAAATAAATATGATATCGTGGTTAGCGCATCAGATGGGTATTCAGAGCCAACAAACTGACGACATGTATATTGGGTCAAGGTATACCCATAATTTGGTATATTGGTTGTTTTCTCTTATTTTATAAATAAATGTCAATCCATTTAAATTATTTTAGTTTATTATTATAAAAAAATTTTTGTTTGTCACAAGTTTCATTGATTTTCGTCACACGTTATCAACAATATTTTATCACATAATTTGTAAACTTATACCATATATCACAATAATACTAATATTCAGATCTATTATAACAATTTATGAATTAGATATTTAAAAAGATATAGATAAAAAAACATGTATTAAGAATGCATGCGCATTATAAATATCCATACCTCTTATTAAATTAATTGTATGGAACCATGTCATACTTTAAGTATTATAACAGTTATATGGTTAAAATAAGCTCAAATTCAAGAGCATGGTTGGATAACCCAAGTGATTAAGAGTTTATCTTCTATCGTCCCAGATCCTTAGTTCGATACTCGCTCACTCCGAGAATTTATTAGAACGAATAAAAAATTTAAATTCAAGTAAAGATTATAAAATAAGGAACTCTCAGGTATTTAGGTACAATACAAACTTGTAGTAACATCAAATGTTATAAAACTCATCAATAATATTTTTAACACAAAAAATAGTTTTGATCATATTTCTGACATATAAATACACAAACAAATTAATAATTTATACCTATTTAGAGTATGCACATGCATTGCACTAGCTAAATATTGCATTCTGTCTAATTAATGGACCTCCAATATATATTTATTTTACTCAAAATTCTCGACCGATAAATGTACCAATATTTTTTTCTCAAATGCTAGTGCTTACATTTTCTTAATATTAAAAATTTACAAATTAGATGTTTAAAAAATAATATATATTTTGGCTTATAGTATTTGATAAAATATATAATCATGTTGATTCACATTGGTGTTAAGCTGCGTCATTACATGCCACAACATCGAAGAATGTTATCGACAAACATAAATAATCTTGGTAAAGTTATATGTTTTAAGTGCAATGTCCTAGCATGTCCAGAGATATGAATTTGTTAATATTGAAAGAAGGAGGGGGAAAGTTATTTAGGTCAAGTATAAAAAAATTTGAACAATTTAACAACGTATATAAATATACAGTTCAACAATGTACATTACCTAAAATAACATCAATTCGAACAATTTAGTGCATGTCCGTGCATTGCACGGGCTATAGAGCTAGTTATGTTTAATAAAATTACTGACTTATCGAGTTGCATAAGGTAATTTACACGGTTACTTATTTATGCTACATAATTATATCATACTATTATTTTAATATAGTATTATATAAAATATTATATTCTATAATTGGTTCGGTTTTTTCGATTTGGTTATAAGCATATAATATAATCGTTACCAAATCGTTCCATGGGTTCAGTTCGATTACAATTTTTGTCGGTTTTCATCAATTTCGGTTTGTTTCGATTTGATTTTTTGATTTTTCAGTCTGGTTTTGATTTTCCGGTTTTTTTGCTCGCTCCTAGTGAAAACACTGACAACTAGAAGAAAATGTTATCCTCATTCTCGTTTTATATATGAATTAAACAAGTGATCTGATTCGGTTGTACTATGAAACCACGAAGGCCTTTTTTTAACGTCTTTGCAACTTGATATGTCGAAAGAAAATTTGGACGCTTTAACTGTGATCCGAGCAACAATATTGTGAATTATAATCGCCGAACAATAAGGAACAATATTGTGAATTATAACAACTAGATAATAAGGATAGCAGACATGTTTTGTTTAGGAAAAATAAGTATTCAAAACTTGAATAAATAATTAAATATCAATTTTTTCTTAAATATTCTTTCCCTTATTTAAATTCAAATTTTAAAGTCAATACCTATATATTTTTTGTTATATGTGGCTCCGATAATGTACGAAGAAAGCATAAAATATATATGACTAATCACCTTCACTATGTATACATTTGTATTTAATCACAAGCATTTGTGCATAATGTGCATAGATAACTAATGAAGATTGTTTTTATGGCTACTTCATTAAACTACACTTAAACAGATATAGAAACTAATCATATATTTTCTTGGATTATTATGATTTTGGAGAATACTAAATTCTAGTAAATAAATAAAAAGTTAAAGAATACAACATTCCACAAGTTTCTTTTGATTGAATCTGATAATTGCAATTAGATAGTTTACTTTTCTTTGATAGAAGTAAGGTTTGAAATTTGGTGGTCGTTGAATACAACTTTACAGTTATCAATTTTTATAATTATAACAATTTTCAAATATTCAAATATGCATCTATATTTTTTATTTAAAAGAAAAATATCCTTCCGACAAACACAAGAATACCTAGACTGAGTTATCGCTTAAAGTCGGGTTTGATTTCGTGCAACTTATTATGCAAGGTTTATTTATTTCATTTAATTCAAATGTAAAAATCTAATAAATAATTTGAAAACTAACGGTATTAGACTTCACAAATAACTTAATACCTAACCGCTAACACTTAACAAAATTTTGATTCTAACATCGTAACATAAAATCTAATAATTGCAAAAAAAACAACTATTGGCCTTAACATGTTTATATTTCAAGCTAGACTAGTAAAATATTCCAACATTATTGAGTCGAATATTTTAACTTGAGTTCCTAATTTCTTGTCTCCAACTGCCCATGCGCCTAATCTCTAACTCTTTCACGCATTGTGATTCAGTCCCTCGTAATTAAACCATATTCTTGGTTCCGCCCTTATAGGTAGGTGTCCATTATAAGAGCCTGGACTTTATTGCATATAGATATAAGTGTTTGAAGCACTGCAACGGAATCAAGGTACACATGTCTCTTTTTGTTCGTAGATGGAATCAAGTGTTTACCAGTACCGAGCACAAACATTGTAGCCAAAGTATACTCATTTTCTATGTTGCTGCTATTAGCTTCAACCATACTATTCTTTTTATATCTGACACCGTCTACGTTCACATATGTTTCCTCGTACGTCCTCGCCATATTTGACACGCTCTCTTTTTATAATTTGTTGGAAACGTTTACTTAAGCTTTCCATGGAGTCATACTCTCTGTCTGCAACAATTGGCAACCTCAGAAGCAAATGACATAATTGTCTAAATTATGTCTAGTACAAAAGAGATAAAGAGTTCAAGTACATGTTGGAGTTGGTTCAACTGGTCTAACAATAATTATTCACCAAAAATTATGCCACCTTCTTAAAATTCTTAAATAAGTAGACATTGGTTAATCAGAATAGTTATTGTTATGTTTAATACAAAGTTTTATTGTTATTATTTTGTTTATGCCGGCATACCAGGTGTAACGACTGACAAACTATATATATTGATAAGAAGATACAAATTGACTTAGAGATAGACTGGAAAATTGGAAAGAGGATGCATTCTGCTGAATCAGAGCTTTAATCACCTCTGCGATAAATTGAAAAATCACAAATTAAATCGGCCGGACAAGTTGAGTATGTGAGGATGATCCAATACATATATGAATATGATATACAAAAACGAAAAAGTAAGTTTCAAAGAAAAATTAAAAGAATGATCAGAAAGGTAGAACTGTAGGTTTCGAAAGAGGTAAGCGTGATGGCAGTCTCCTGGAGATGAACCTTTCTAGATGAAACATTAGACTTAGTTTTAGGCATTTGTACGCAGAGTTAGTCAACTAATAAATTTGGTTGACAAGACTATTATGTTCTTGATTTTCTACTACTAACTACTAATATTGGGGCTCATCAATGTGTAATAAACTACGTAATCCTCTTACTTCTCAGTATAGTACATTTTGTTTAATTATTAATGTGAATCTTAAGTACATGAACTTGAAGATCATAATTCTTTAATAATATTTACCAGCACTATAACAGCAAGCTCAACTATTCTTTCTTCTTAATAATTTCCTGCTGTATTTGTGTTGTTTTTACAAACATTCTCATGATCACCTATATTGCCGATGCTGATTTTCAAGCTTCTGATTTAAACTCTGATTCATAGTTCTTCTTCAGCTGATTCATCTTTAATAAAAAATATTGTGCGTGTCACTTCCTCAGATATCTGCTATCTCTAGACTTCTTTTTATGCTAGGTTTCCAACGGACTCGAAGCTTAGATTATTAGGGAAAATTATACGCAGTAAGGGGGTAGAGGTCATGGATAGGCAACAAGATGCTTTAAAATCTAACGGAGCTTCCACACAATAAGGCAGTTAATGGCAAAAATGGATATATAAGATCATTATCAAATGCACTACCTAATAAGGATAGGTGTTCATCATGATTAAGGAAAGATCTTCTATAGCTACACCTAAAGTGTGTTCAACAAATGCATTTCTTGATGGTGATTTACTTGATGAGGTTTACATGTTTTTTCCTCTAGGTCACGTTAAACCCTTTAATGAATAATTAGGCTGATCTTTTACCTAAACTACAGAAACCTTATAAGAATATAAGTAAGAGCTCGGCAATGGTTTTCTAAATAACAAGTAGTAGTTTTATTATCTAGAATTTTACAATCTCTAGCCAGTATTCTGCTTCTAATATTCAGCTAGGGATCTTGTTTTGCTGCTATTGTGATAAAAACAGATGAGGTTATCGTTGCAAGAACTGATTTGCAGACATTAGTTTGGTATAGAAATACTAGATACAGAGTTCTGCATCAAAATTGGTATGTACCTGTTCCTTTAACAGTGTGCTTCAGATATGTCAATTTAAAATCTTATCAATACCCTAAGCAGCCGAGGGCAAGAAAATTTTAAGTTCTATTAGTAGTAACAGATTAAATTGCAAGCGCCTTAGATAGTAACACAAGTTCTTTTGACTATATAGATAGATGCAACTAACCATAAGTCATTAGAAACATTTTCTATTCAAGAGAATATTCTATTTTTTCTAATGGTATCAATTTTCCATGAATATGTTATATGCATCCTCATTGACAATATGCAAGTAACCCGAGGATCAAAAAATTAAAAGTTAAAAAGAGCATGTGCACCTTGTAATACGTAGTTAAGACCGTTTAAGGAGGATGTATCTGCAACTTCAGCTATATGGTTAAGCTTCCTTTGCAATACTCGTTCTTTGTCTGAAACTCCAACCTGATCAGCAAAGCACATAGAAAAACAAGCATACATATCATTATCAAATATTTTATAAGCTATCCCTCTCCATGATTAAAAGCAATCATAATTATTAAATATTTTATCTGGATGAGCTGGAGGATGTAAGGGGAATAGCTGCCTACAGACAGCTACCAGAAAGACTAGTGTTCAAATACAAAGGAGCTGGGGAAAGAACATGGCCTCTTCACAGAATTCTGAATGAAGGCTACTCTACCTTGATTAGAGTCTACTCAGCCATACATAAGGATTCTGGCTTTACCAGAACTGCCAGGACTGAGATTCTCAACAAGATTGCCAACATAAGGAAAACTTGGAGGGAACCCAATGCCTTGCCTAGAACTTTACTCATTCAAGAGAGAGGTATTACAATTCACAAATCACCTCATTGGTTGATGGAGTTCAAAGACAACAAAGGAGTCAGAAGATTTTTCAGAATTGAAGATCAGCTAAAGATTGCCAGTAATGAAACTCTCAAAGATATGCAATCTAAGTTAGATATCAATGAAGAAGATGAAGCTGAATTCTACAGACAACTTCAACTTCAAATAGAGGAGAATGACAGGAGGCTAGGAAAGAAAACCAGGGATCAAAGGAAAAGAAAGTAATTTGCTCAGGCTAAAGAAGCACCCTTGGAAACAATGTATTTCTTCAATTTTATCTCAGCATATACACTTTTGCAGCACTTTTGAATTTCTGCTTTGTTACAGTTTATATATTTGTTAAGTGTTTTGTTATCATCAAGCTAAACCCAAATTTATGCCTACAGTTCTAGTAGACATAAATAGGGGGAGATTGTTAGGAATATGTGTATTAGTTTGATGATAAGTTCAGCAAAACACTTAAGTAGAAATCTAGTGTTTGTAGCCTCAACGGATAAGACCATCTTGTCTATCCGATGAAGGAGTAGCCTTACTTAGCAATAAGTTTGGTATTGTAGCACATCTCACTCTCTGATTTCAAGCTGTAATTCTTAGATGTTGTTAGGAGATAATCAGTCATGTTGACTGCTAATGGATGTACAAATAGGAGGGCTAATTGTAAATATTTCATGCCTTGTAATTTTGTATAAGTGAAGAAGTGTCAACGGATATTGAAGACCTTCAACGGATAAGAAACTAAGCTTCAACGGATGTCTCTAATGCTTCAACGGATAATATCCATCAACGGATAAGTGCTTCAACGGATAAAGCTTCAACTGCTAGAGCATCAACGGATAAAGCCATCAACGGATGAAAGCTTCAACGGATGCACTGCTAGAGCATCAACGGATAAAGTCATCAACGGATGAAAGCTTCAACGGATGCTCACTCTCATAGCAGTTGATAGTGACAGTTAACAAAGCTGACAGAGGCACATGGATTGACAGAGATGTGGTAGCCTATTTCAGGAACAGCAGAAAAAGCAGCCGTTTTTAGTCTGGTTCATAATGGAAAGTCAACAGATAATTCCATATTACACTGGATAAAAATGGAACAGAAACAAGTGGAGAACTATTGTCTTATTGTACTTTATCTTTGTTTTCACTTGTAAACTTGGTGTTATATAAACCAAGTAGTAGCTAGTAATTAGATGTGAATTTTCCCTGAGCTGTTTAGAAATATCAAGAGAGAAAATCATCTAGTTTGTACTAGGAAGCAGCTGTGATTTAATTTTGAATCACAGATTTTCTGAAATAACACATCTCTGGTGGAACAACAAATCCACCAGAAAAGTTTTTAAGTTCTTTGTGTTCATTACATTTGTATTTAAATATATATATGTCTGCATCAGCTCCAAGCAATTCACACACATTTGATCACTCAAACACTTAGTCTTACAAATTGCTCAAAACTTGAAAAAGTTTTGAGATTTACATTCAACCCCCCCTTCTGTAAATATCATTGTTAGTCCACTGGGAATAACATTATCGCTCTTCATAATATAAAAAAGGGAGAACAACTTTGTTACGATTATAATGGACAAGATAATGGATATGATACACAACATTTTCCTAGGAATGAACATTTTTTTACCAATGTACTCATTCTTCATATTTGTTATTTTGTTATATATTTTAGTAAGGCTAAATAACTTATAATACATGTAGTTGTTGATATGTAGTTTCAGATTAATGACTTATAATAGTTACAAATTTTAGTTTCCGCAATGAATAGAATAAATTTATAACAACTAAATCAAGAGATTACATAATATATTTTGAAACCACTGTATTGTATAAGTCACATATAAAATATTAAGAAAGTGCCACAACCTCTCCAGCATTACACACATGTAACCTACATTCGGGAGCTAATCCACAGTTTTCTTTTTCACCACCATGAAGAAACTGCAAGTAATTAGTTTTTAGAAAAATTGTAATTTTATTCTCTAACCCCTAAATCTCACATTCTAATCAACTTCTATAAATTTGTTTTCTCCAAACATAGAATTATGTTCCTTCCTCTTGCAAGTTTATATATTTATATATATATTCTTGTTCATTTGACACATAAAATCACAAATTTTTGAAGATCAGTTTTATGCGTAGGGGCAAGTTTACTCATAAAAGTACTTAACATGTTTCATATTCTATTAAATAAGTGATAAATTTGACACTGAGTCAAACTTTGTGAGCTCCTTCATAAGTTTGATACCATATTAAGTAAAGAATTCATTTTAAAACTATAAAGTGTTAAAATTAGAAGGCCTAATAAAAATGAATTTATATTACAGTCTAACAATGGTAAGTGTTCATGTAGTTTTCATAGTCCATTGGTGTAGCACCTTCCTATACTTCCAAGAAAATTACAAATCAAATTTTATTATAATAAAGAGCAACTTCAACAAATTTCTAAAACTGTATGTGAAATATATATATATATATATATATACTTAGTCCTCTAAGATACAAAACTTGAATGATTCCAAGCAATATCTAGTTTCCTACGTCCTAACTTATTTTTTAATAATAAAATTTACTTATGAATTGGGAGAGAGAGAAATGAAGCTATCAAAAAGTAAAAAGTAAGTGATATGTACTAGTTAGAGAAGATATCACACTACACGAAACACACAATACAAGAAATATGGCTTTTTTTGACCAGCTTATTTTGACCAACTCAAAATAATGACAAGAAATGACCGTGCAGAAATATCGGTCGGAATTTAAAACATAATAATGACCTACAGATAATGGCGATCAGTATATGTGTATTACCGACCACTTATTCTGACCACGGTCAAAGGTTGTCAAATATTTTTTACTCTTGCTCGTGTGGTGTCTAGATCAAACAAAATTCTGATCAAGTAAATTGAATGTTGTTCGGTCGATAAATGTAAAAGTCAAACCTTGTTGAATAACCGTTAAACTGATCTACACATCAGCTAACTTCGACCAGTATACCAATCGGGTGTTGGTCGGTTTTTCTCGGGTGAAAAAGATGATCTCTAATTTTCTCTGCAGTTATGAGAAAATGAAGTGTTTATGTTTTTTGACCGATTATGGTTATATATACATGCATATGATCTATTTACTTATAGTTTATATCATCTTTTGATTTTGTTTCAAAATTTATAAGTTAATCTTGAGGTATATTGCATACACACATATATATATTGATGATGGTTATAAGTGTGTGTTCATGTGCACATGTCTTTATGTATAAATATGGAGTATATATATGATCTAACATATTTTGTTTGTATTTTATAAATGTAGGCATGGATGCGAAAGATTGTTTCTACAGGGAAGTCGTCCGGTAACTCACCGAAGCGAAGGAAAACTTATCAAAGCTTGAACAAAAGATGTAGGAGAAGAAGATCGAAAATCAACTAATTTATGAGATGGAGGAATTTGAAGAGCAATTGAAGGTGATCGAGTATTTAAAGATGACTTACATCCATATTAGAGAATGTTGAATGTTGTTTGTTTTTTGTTTTAATTATGTTAATTTATTCGGTGAAGGTATGAACTGCGATTTAATTTTTTTTGGATTCTAAATGATGAACAGTGGATTTAATTATTGGTTTTATATTTGAAATTTAAAAAATTTCCTGATAGCTTTAAAACTATCGGGCAAATTTTTAAGGCATGATATAACCAATACCGACCAACTATTACGACTGATCTACTTAATCATGACCGATTGTGGCTTTTCTTGGGATTTATGCGAACAATGACTATATTCATCGTATATCGATCGAACTCATACAATATGGTCGATATCATCCAGTCATTTCTATTTTTTAATCTAACTTATCATCTGACTCTATACCAACCATATTGGTCGGTAATTACACAGACAAATTTACCGACTGAGGCAACAGTCGGTAATATTTATCTATTGCGACCAACTTTAGGACCAAACATGATTGCAATTAGACATATTAAATTTTTCAACCAACCTATTTGATTGATTGGTGTGAGATATAATATTTTAATCACATAAAAGTTCGGAAAGTAACCAATGGGGTTGCTTTGGAGGTTTTTCAATTATTTTTGCTTTTAGTACTTCTTGACGTGTGTGTAGATCTTGTATTTTATGAATTATCAAATTTGATGACGAACCTGAAGATTTGGAATTGTAATATTATTTTATCCATGTAATTGTAAATTTCTTTGTATTTTATGTGTAATATATTTATGTGTAGGTGTAATAAATTTATGTGTGTAATAAACTTATGTATGTTTGTGTAATAAATATTTACGTGTAATTAGTTGATGAGTATATTTGTATGTGTATGTATTATAAATGTGTATGTAATGATTGTGTCTGTGAAATTGGTTGATGATGAATATATTTGTATGTATAATAAATTTTTTATGTGTACTAAAATTTTGTACGAGTAATAATCTTATGTTTGTGAATTAATTAGACCAAAAAATATGTATATGTAGATGTCGTCCATGCTTAATTGGGATTGGATTTCTCGATGTTCAGAAAATCGATTTCTATCATCAAATGATGAATATAGGAAATGTGTCGATGCATTTATTGAATTTGCTAGTGTAAGGGAGAAAAAATAAGGCGCCCATGTAATATTGTGAAAATGGTTATTTTTTCAAGTTCGATGGAGTGAGAAATCATTTTCTTATGGATGGTTTTTTGGAAACTTATAAAGTGTGGGAGGTACATGATGAAAAAATTTAGGAAGTCAAAGGAGGAAGCATCATTGGACTATGAAAACTGAAAAAACTTTGAATATACATACATTATTATGAGATATTAGTGGGCCAAATAATAAGGATGGAAAAATAAAAGGTAGTAGTATGTTGATGAAGAAACGCTAAACCCAAGTTCTTCTCATATCTACAAGGATTTTATTGATGTTGGAGCTCCTATTTATCCCGGTAATATAAAAAAGTATGTGAAGATGACACTTATTAGTAAATTATTACATTTCAAAAATATGGCAAAATGCTGTGAATAATGTTTGACTCCTTGCTTGCATTGATTTTCGATGTTCTTCCTAAGCATAATACATTGCCTCTTACATACTATAGTACAAGGACATTGATGAAGAAGCTAAGTTTGGGGTATGAAAAATTGATACATTTAAAATTGATTTTATGTTGTACTCGGGAATGATGTATCAACACTTGTTTGTGATATTTATGGCGAAGATTGTTACAAAATTCAAAAGAAGAAAAATAGGTTTAATAAAATGATCTTCTTTACAGACTCACACTCGGCTTAATAAAAATTATTTTCACAATTCATTTACAAGGCAACTCATATTTGCCAAGTCAAGTGAATTTATGAGATAGCATTATATACATTTAACTTTCTAGTTCAAACTTAACCAGTAGAGCACGTTCAATCTCTTATTTGAATGCGGAGGCTGAATGCGGAGGTACCTCCACGGTTAACGAAATCGTTTGGGTTGTCCCCGTGGGTGTTCCTCCTTCAAGGACGCTGCTTGTTCTCCGTGTTCTCGCCATGGTTGTTGTTGTGCTATCCCACAGACGGCGCCAAATATTATGGATCAAAAACTAAAGTATAATATTTGTTGTATTTATTACTAAGGAACGTGAGCTTCGAGGCTCGATTTGACTGCTCTTGTGTTTCATGACTCAATCTGCCTTAATAAGATGCCTACGTACCTTGCTGATTGCCAAATATCAAGTCAAAAAACGTAGTTCTGATTTTTGGGGTGAGGCCCCTTATATCGATGTTGGGAATCCTTGAATTGGACTTGGGTTAGGAGACTTGGTGCGCAAGTCTCAGAATTAGAATGGACTTTGGAGTCCTAGGAAGTAGGAAACTGATTCCTTATCCAATCAGGTCCTTTGGGGGCTAATTTTCAAGGATTTATATCTTCATTGGGACTCATCTTGACAACTGATTTATCCCTTATTAATTAATTTTGTAATTAATTAATATTCAGGGTTTTGGGCCCTTTCTAATTGGGCTTCGTTATTGGACCGTATCTGGTCTAATTAATTTTAATACCAATTATATTCCTAGGCTATTTTTTGCCCCTATCAAGGGTCTTGGGCCTCTTCTAATGTGCTTAACTGTCAGCCCAATGTTAATACAATTAATGCGATATTAGTTACGCAATTAGGGTTTATTTTATTCCCTATCAATATACATATTATTTCAGAGACAAAACTGTTACATCGTTATGTTAGTCTTTACCTTTTCAGATAGGTAGCGCATGCGATAAATTTTAACATTTCATTTTTCTGGTCATAAAATTAAGTGATCAGTATGAAACCGTTTGGAGTTCGGTGACCAACATGATAATTGATATACTAGCCCTACTTAGTGACTCACTAGATTATTAACCCGATTTGAGAATGATCTCTAGTATCACGATATTTACTGTTAAATTCTCAATTCTGTATACAAAATTCAGTATTATATATTAACTTTTTTTAATTGATGTTCGTGTAAATTTTGATTATAATTCTTAAAAGTTACAATGTCATTCAAAGTTCGAATATAATTGAAAGAAAAACCTAAAGGTTTTCTTAAAAATACAACTTTTAGACAATAGTTTTTCCAAAAATATGAATAAAATAATTTTCAAAAACATAAAATTTTAAAATTTGATTTTCAAAAGTATGATTTACAAGTTTTGCAATGTAAATTTGCAACTTCAATTTTATTTTCTTCAAAGTTAATTTCAGTTTAGAATTGGATTGCAAATATAAAATTAACCTATACAACATAAATCAAATTTATTTAGCAAAAAAATTCAAAATTAAATGTCGATAAAACTGGATGTTAAAGGTTGAAAATTATATTTTAAAAATAATTATACTTAAAATAAGGTATTTTTGGAAAATGTTTAAAAATGACTCCATTTTCTAATTAAATTTTAAAATATTGTTATTGTGGTTACTCCTCTAAAATATTTATAGGCCAAGTAGATTACTAGATTAAGTTGAAAAATCTTACGACACGTTTGCGTTTATGCCTCGTTTAGATATGGTGGATTTCTGAGTTAAAAATATGTTAGGATAATAAAAAGTGAAAAGTACGAGTGTGCATGTCGATTTCTTCTCATTTTTTTACCAAAAATCGTTACCAAATCATACATGTCGGTTCGGTTTAATTTTACTTATTAACCGCAATCAAATTATCCAAAATAATATTTTTGGTTCGGTTAACCGTTTATTGGTTCATGTTTTTTTTTTAATTTTTTTCTACCTAATTTTAATATGTTTACAAATTTAATAGTTATTAGCTTGAAAATATTATAGCATAAAAGAAAATATAATTTAAAATTCATTATAATAACACAATTTATATTTACAAAATGAGCTTAGAATCAAATTTAAATTTTTAAAAAAACTATAGAAGACTGGTGGTGTTACTCTAAAAGAGGGTAGGGACTGACACTAAAGTGATAAAGTATTAAGAATTCTAGGCACACGAGCTTCTATTTCAAGATCAATTTGTGTTCATCTATTATGTATATTAAATAATAATATTGGAGTTCAACGAACAAATTTAATCATGAATACTCTAATATATATTTATAAAATATTCATTTCAATAATTAATAATCATTTATTACTTCATAATTAATAATTATATTTATATCTACCTCATTATTATATAACATAATTTACTCATTTATAATTTTATTAATATTTATTAATACTTACATTATTATCTATGTCATATTTATTTCATATGATCACTAATTTATAACACATTATTATATAATATAACTAAATCATTGATAATTTCATTAATATTTATTAATACTTACATTATTATCTATGTCATATTTATTTCATCTTATAACTCATTTATAAGAATTTATTATTTGGTATGTATTTAACATGCATATTTATCTATAGCTCATTATCATTATAATATAGTGATTGTGTATACATGCATGCGTACATACATTAATGTTCTGGGCACAATTGACCCTTCGTGGGATTCTTTATTTTATTTAATGTTCTGGGCACATTAACCCTTTGGGAGATTTGATTAATTTGGATATGAATTTAAATTCGGTTAGATTTGGATATGGATTTGGATTCAATTTTGGTTTTAGTTTGATATTAGGTATGAATAAAGTTTGTTATTCAGATTTATGTTCAGTTTGGATTGAATCTTTGTTTTAGATAAAATTTCGAGTTCGAGTTTGATTTTGGATTTGGATTCAGTTTGCATGTAGTTTTGGTATTTTTTTCAATGGTTACAAATTTGTTGCTTTGGTGATTTAATTGCTTTATTTTCTCTTGGGTGCTGCGTCTTTGGACGATTTCTCTTTTCTTATTGCGTTCTCTTTTGGTGTGCGTCTTTGAATTTGTTCGGAAAATTTTGATATGTTTGGATTCATAACTCTATTTTTGGATTTGTTTGGATGCTCTTGAATCTGGTGTTGTAGCTTTAGATTTGTTTGGTTACGTGGCTCGGTCTTTTTGTTTCCAAACTTCTGATTCAACATCGTGAATTTGAGGGAGGATGTTAACATATATAATGACATTATATTATTGGATAGTTTTAGTATTATATATAATAGTTTCCTTGTTTGGATATTTTCCTTTATTATGTTTGGTTATTAGTTATATAAGCCCCTAATCTATTGTAATTGAGAACAACTTATATTATAATAAAACCCCTACTTTTTCCTCTTCTCTCTCTATAGTACTCAATACTTTCTCAACACATATATGTATACATAGATATATGTGTATCTTATAATTCTTTAGTTAATGATTGAGTTTTTTGGTATAAAATGAAATTATGATTGTCCTTGAACAAAGTTCAAATTCTGAAAATTAGAATTCATGCGTTATTATTTATTAAATTAATAATATAAATAAATGAATTATATATGATAAGTAAAAATATTTTTAATATTCAAGATTTAAATGTTAAAAAATAATCCAAAAAGAGTTAACTTGAATTAGATTTATGTTTAAATAATATGTATACATAATAATAATAATAATAATAATAATAATAATAATTTAATAATAATATATAACAATTATAAGTGAGAAACTAGATTACAAAATCATGTTATTTAATGAGTGATGGCCCTATATAACTGAAATAGAAAAATAGTTGTCGAATTTGCTGAATCTCTGATGAAGATGACCAAAATCCCGGATGGAGGTGACCAAAATCCTTACCAAATACGACAAACTAAATATTATATCGACTAAATACGGCACATATATCAGCGTCTATTTATTTCACGCAAATCCAGATATCGAATCAATTCTCATATGTGAATATCAACAACTTATTATATTCATATGCTAAATATGATTCCTTATAATTTTGATACGTTAGAGTTAACAGCGTACATGTGAAATGTAAAGAGCTTACTCCAGGAGCAGGAGGGTTAAACCATTCATAAGATATGACAGCGAATCTTACTTACATTCCAATAATTTATGTATATTTACCATTTGAAATTTTAATAGTTTAACAAAGCTACACGTACGAGAGTGAGTACAAAAGTAGGGTAAAAAAGAATAACACCAACTGAAGATGGTGGAGAACTAATGATGCTAATTGAGATTTGAATTGACTCAGTTCATTCAATAACTCGTAATGACAAATTATCAAGTCTAAGTGTAAAAATGGAAAAGAAAGAGAAGTGAGGAGAAACTATTTGGATAGAGGTCGTTAAAGGTGGATATGACAAAAAAAGAAGAAGGTGATGATATTGAGGGAAGAGATGAGTACATATTTCTGTGTATATTGACATAAAATAAATATGCTAATGTGGTTAGTGCATCAGGTGGGTATTCAGGGCTAGCAAACCGATAACATGTATATTGGGTCAAGGTATACCCAGAATTGGGTATATTGGTTGTTTTCTCTTATTTTATAATTAAATGTCAATCCATTTAAATTATTTTAGTTTATTATTATAAAAATATTTTTGTTTGTCACAAGTTTCATTGATTTTCATCACACCCTATCAATAATATTTTATCACATAATTTGTTAACATATACCATATATCACATTAATACTAATATTCAGATCTGTTATAAAAATTTATGAATTAGATATTAAAAAGTTATAGATAAAAAATATGTATTTAACATGCATGTGCATTATAATCATTCATACCTCTTATTAAATAAATTGTATATAACCATGTCATACTTTAAGTATTATAACAATTATATGGTTAAAATAAGTTTGAATTCAAAAGCATGGTAGGATAGCCCAAGTTGTTAAGAATTTATCCTCTATTATCCCAAATCCTCGGTTCAATCCTTACCCACCCCGAGAATTTATTAGAATGGATATAAAGTTCAAATTCAAGTAAAGATTACAAATAAGAAACTATCAGGTATTTTGGTATAATACAAACTTGTAGTAACATCAAATATTGTTAAACTCATCAATCACATTTTTAACACACAAAATAGTTTTGATCATATTTCTAACATATAAATACACAAACACGTTTATAATTTATACCTATTTAGAGTATGCACATGCATCACACTAGTTAAAGATTGCATTGTGTCTTAGTGGACCTCCAATATATATTTATTTTACTCAAAATTCTCGACCGATAAATGTACCAATATTTTTCTCGAATGCTACTGAATATATTTTTGTAATATTAAAAATTTACAAATTAGATATTTAAAAAATAAAATATGTTTTAGCTTATAGTATTTGATAAAACATATAATCATGTTCATTTACATTAATGTTAAGTTGCGTTATTACATGCCACAGTGTCGAAGAATGTTATCGACTAATATAAATAATCTTGGTAAAGTTTTATGTTTTAAGTGCAACGGCCTGACATGTCCAGAGATCTGTATTTGTTAATATTGAAAGAAGGAGGGGGGAAAGTTATTTAGGTCAAGAATAAAATAATTCGAATTATTTAACAATGTACATAAATATACAGTTCAACAACGTACATGAGCTAAAACAACATCAATTCAAATAATTTAGAGCATGTCCATGCATTGTATGGGCTATAGAGCTAGTTATGTTTAATACAATTACTGACTTATCGAGTTGCATATGGTAACTTACACAATTACTTATTTATTCTACATAATTATATCTTATTATTATTTTAATATAGAATTATATAAAATATTATATTATATAATTGGTTCGGTTTTTTCGATTTAGTTATAAGGATGAAACTGTAATTGTTACCAAATCGTTTTATCGGTTCAGTTTTATTACGATTTTTGTCGGTTTCCGTCAATTTCAGTTTGTTTCGATTTGATTTTTCGATTTTTTTAATCTGGTTTTGATTTTCCAAATTTTTTTTGCTCACTCCTAGTGAAAAGACCGATAACTGAGAAGAAAATGTTATCCCCATTCTCGTTTTATATATGAATTAAACAAGTGATCTAATTCAGTTGTACTATGAAAGCACAAGGCCTTTTTTTACTGTCTTTGCAACATGATATGTTAAAGGAAAATCTGGACGCTTTAACTATGATTCGATTGTGATTCGAGCAACAACATTGTGAATTATAATCGGTATAAGGAACAACATTGTGAATTATAACAGCCGGATAATAAGGATAGCAGACATGTTTTGTTCAAGAAAAATAAGTATTCAAAACTCGAATAAATAGTAAAATGTCATTTTTTTCTTAAATATTCTCTCCCTTATTTAAATTCAAATTCTAAAGTCTACAGTAATATATCTTTTGCTATGTGTGGCCCGGTAATGTACTGTAACACCCCCTTATTAAAATATAAGGGAAATATTACTCAAAATCCTAAAACCTGCAAACATAGCACTAATATATTTCTAAACAAAAATTAAACCGTCTAAAATCTTCAAATTAATAAATTAAATCTCTGAACATTTCAAACCAATAATATAAATTCCAAAATCTCTAATAAATAATTAAGTCTAAATAATGATAGAGTCTGAAATCCTAAGAACGAAATAAAGGGAAGCTCTCCATCACACAGCCCCAGATCCCCTTAAGCACCTGCAAGAAAAAGAATACGGCATGAGCCAAACGCCCAGTACGGATTTGGAATACAGTTTATAAAACAAGATATCAAAATAAATAATCTGCAATGTAAAATAAAACAACAATTTTATAAATAAGTAAGGCTGAAGCAACGAGGGGTTAGGATATTTCATACTGAGATCAGAACAGATAAAACAATAATTTTATAAATAAGTAAGGCTGAAGCAACGAGGGGTTAGGATATTTCATACTGAGATCAGAACAGATACAAACACACACATCATAGGGTACCTAATGCATGCAACAGAATGGATAACGTGTACGGCATATACAACGTCACCATAAATCAAATCACAAATCAAACTCTGGGTGCACCCACGTATCCTGAAAAAATATCAAATGCGCAAAAGCTCCTCCCAAGAGCTAACAGAAGGATACGCAGTGACCAATCACACTGTCACGGAAGTGTCATGTCACCGGTGCCGCAATGACATGACTGTAGTACCCCTACAACTGGTTAACTCGGTATATCCTAAGTCATTAAGGGTTCAAAATAAAATATTCTCGCAAATTTAAAATCACCTGATACGAGTAATTCAGATTTCCAAAACAGAGGGTGTCATAAATAATATTTCAAAACAGAACTAAACAAATATTTAAAATTTTGCAAATCCATTTTAAAACAATTTTCGGAAGTCAAGGAGGTTAAAAGAATTTTCAATGGAACAAACAGAAGGTAGAACGAAATGAATCAAATATATATAATATCTAAGAGAAGTGGCGCAGAATAAAAGGGAACAGAATCTGTACCTCGAATATCGCAACTAAAATGCTAACAATATCCGCAATTGATCCGCTAAATCCCTGTCCAGCTATCTAAATACAAAATTTATAATTTATTATTAATAGTTTTTTTTATGCATACGTATTTTTAAAGTCAAGTGAATGATTCATAATTATATAATTAGTTAGACCCAACAAAACATTTAGGGAACAACTTGGTTACTAGTAGTCATCAACATATATATATATATATATTCATATTATATAATTAACCAAAGCAAGTACTAATATTAAATAACATAGTAACCAATATGAAGAAAATGATTTATACAGGAAGTTTTGTAAATCCAAGTACGAGCGTAAATATGTGCTGAGTCAGTTAATCATTACAAGAATTAATTAAATATTAAATATTAAATAACTCCAAATTGATGACCAAACCAAAGCATGAGAAATTATATACCCCATTAACAACTATGAAATCCAACTCATTAGCTTGGTTATTAACCTTACCTTGCAACATGTGATCTATAAATAATATTAATATTCAAGAACAATTCTCGTATTATTAATATAGTACAATCTTGACTAACTAGTAACTACCTCCAAGTCACCACGTTATATAGCACAAAAAACACAAAACATATATATATATATATATATATATATATATATATATATATATTCAAGCTAAACTAGGAAGTCGGAAAAAAAAATAATAATTACAAAATTATAAGTAGCAAGCACCCTTAAAATCTAAAATTCATAATGTAATAATATTACAATTTAAAACTCAAAATTCCTAAGTTTATTGAATGATACAAGTTGATAATTTTGTCACATAATAAAATACATAGCCTTAACCCTTTTAAATACATGAATACATAATAGATAATGAAAGCCCTATACCCCAATTACAAGACGTGGACACAAAATCATTTTAATATTAACAATTACAACTTGGATTCATTCATGAGATGGCTGACACAAAACATTACATACACATATTATTATTCTAATAAAATAATATATCAAAAACTTGTATAGTAAGTAAAAGTATGATGTAGACCACCTACACAATTTTACTCAATTTTGTTGGTATGCTTAAACGGATTGCTAGAATCACCAACTTTTCGCGTTCCCTGTGGCTTGCCGTACTCCTCTAAATATTAGTTTTTTTTTGTGATAACATAATAGAGGTAGAGGCTGGAGAAATGTATATATAGATTATATTATAACCAACTCCTTTTTCTAATCAAATTACTAACTCTTTACAAAGTCTATTATAATTCTTATTCTAATTATTCTAATAATTATTATTATTATTATTATTATTATTATTATTATTATTATTATTACTTTTATCTAAAATATATAAAATTCACGTATATTACATGTACGAAGAAAGCATAAAATATATATGATTAATCACTTTCACGATATATATATTTGTGTTTAATGCAATCGTATTTTAGACTTCTTCTTGAAGGGGTTCCACATCAACATCCCATGTTCTTTCACTCAACAATTGAGGTCTACATGTGATGATTGTGTGAATATTACTATCGGGATTCTTGACACTAGGAGCATAGTCCACTTATGTGGCTTGACTTGCTAGAATATAAACATCATTTTCTTTTAGTTTTGAATTAAGACCAATTAAAAGCACTCCATTTTTATGTTTCTTTACACCCCTAACATAATCATACCAATGACATCTAAATAAAATCACTTGATTTCCGCCACCATATGTTAGTTTGATAATCTCTTGGAAATCCCGGAATAATTGCTTCCACTATCACCATAACAACTACCCTTCACAAGTACCCCAGAGCTTGATTTTCCTAGGTTGAATGAGTATCCATTGACCTTGCATCTTTTGTAAGAAAGCACAAACGAAGTTGGGCCTTCCAATAGGTACTGAATTTTTTTGTAGTTATTTTGTACCTGAAATATGATAGTCATAAAAAAACAAGTATATAATAATATTTTTGTAATTATACAATTTATGCATTTGATGAAATACCTTATTTTAAAACCATGTTGTGAAATGTGCCTTTAGCATTTTTTATCTCAGTATCACTCAATATCAATGTATTACGACTGCGAACCTCTTCTTCGAACATACTGAAAAAAGTAATCATACCGTGTTAGTGAAGAATGTTTCAAAGTTTTAATTATGAATGAAATTTTTTGATTTCTTACGTGATATAGAAATGCCACTTCACGCATGTTAGTAAGAACATAATGTGCTGCAACATGTAAGGAATCCACATCTAAATGGTAACCTGTATATGCTCCGAGAAGCTCTACCGGATATGTAAATGCCTCGAGTTTATGTGGATCACGTGAGCGATCATCAACCACATTATGACCTAGCAAGTTATGCGTTATCTCAACTCCTGACTCAAAGTACATGGAACAGAAATGTGTCAACTCTTCATGTACATATTTTTCTGCAATGGAACCTTCCACTCGTGCTTTGTTCCCTACTTTTTGTTTCATTTTGCGTTATAGTCTTTCAATATTATACATCCATCATGATGGGAAAGGACCGCCGAGTCTGCACTCTTCGGGTAGATGAACGGGAAGATACTCCATTGGATCAAACAAAGCTGGAAAGAATTTAGTCTCCAAAGTACAAATGATTCCAATAATGTTTTTTTCCAACTGCCTAATATCTTATGCAAGTAGTGTAGTTGAGCAAAAGTCCTTAAAAAAATTTGAAAGATCACAAAGTATTTATGTATGTCATCTGGAAGAAGTTCACGAAATACAGAAGACAACAACTTTTGCATAAATACGTGACAATCATGTGACTTCATGCCTTGAAATTTCAACTGAGCTATCTTACAACATCTCTTCAAGTTTGATGAGCAACCATCTGGGAGTTTCAATCGATGTACCCATTTACATAACATTTTCAGCTGATCTCGGGTGAGTTCGTATCTAGCTCTAGGCCTGTGTCTACCATTCATCCATAACTCTTGTATGATGCCCATTGCCTTCAAATCTTCTCTTAATCTTGTGGTATCCTTCATTTTGGCACTATATATAATAGTATGAAATATGTTGTCAAACACATCTTTCTCTGTGTACATAACATCAATACAATGACGTAGACGTAATGAATCCCAATATGGTAGATCAAAGAAGCTAGTAATATGTGTCCAATTATGTGAATCCCCAAAGCCATCTGCCCTTTTTTTGCTATGTGGTTTCCCTGGTGGTGGAAATGTGATTCCAGCACACATGTTACAGACAATTCAACCTTTTCATCGACTTCTTTGGCATTTGTCCAGAAACCCCAAATGTAACCCATAAAAGCTGGACTTCCTGCTGTATGGTAGTTGCTTAGCTTTAACTTCACCCATACACGCATGAAAAACCATCTTTCCGGGGGTTGACCATCCGCTAACCATACCCAACCCGGGAAAGTCACTGATTGTCCATAACAAGGTTGCCCGCATTATGAAATTGGTCTTCGTAGAAGCATCATATATCTGCACACCAACCTACCATAAACTAATCAGCTCATCAATCAAAGGCCTAAGATAGACATTCAGATTCCTCCCAGGATCATTCAGCCCAGGTACTAGTAGGGTCATGAACATGTATGGATCCTTCATGGACATGGTATGTGGAAGGTTGTACTACTTGGTACAACAGGCCAAACTGAGTATACAGTAGAAGTAGCATTACTGTATGGGGGGAATCCATCAGTTGCAAGACCAAGCCTTACATTACGAATATCCGCTGCAAAATCTCGATAGTTCTTGTCAAACTCTTTCCATTCTTCTCCATCTGTAGGGTGACTAAGAACCCCTTCAGTCACAATTCTGTTCTTGTGATACTTTATCTGTTGGGCTGTGTGGGAAGACATGTACAAATGTTGTAGACGAGGAGTGATCTTAAAATATCTTAAGATCTTCCTCAGAATGGTAGTTGCATCTTTGTATCGGCTTTAGTTGCATCTTTGTATCGGCTTAACTCACAATACTTACAGTTTTCCAAATCTTTATCATTACCGTAGAATAACATGCAATCATTCTCACATGTATGTATTTTTTTGTATCCCAAGCTCAGCTTCTTGACCATCTTCTTGACACCATAATAAAGGAAATCATTCCCTCAGCAGGCAACTTTCAGTGCAACCAAAGCTCTTGAAGTAATCCGCGGTGATTTATGTGGTCCAATGTCCCCACAAACTGAGGCAGGTAATATGTATTTTTTCTTGTTGGTTGATGATCATACTCGTATGATGTGGACTTATATGTTAAAACATAAGGATGAAACTTATGAGCTGTTTAAGAAGTTTAAAGCCACGGTTGAAAACGATGAAGAAAAGAAAATCAAGGTTTTTCGTTCAGACAGGGGAGGTGAATTTTTGTCCAAAAGGTTTATTGTTTACTGTGAAGATGTTGGGATTACGAGACATTTTACGACACCCTATTCTCCCCAGCAGAACGGGGTTGTGGAAAGGCGTAACAGGACAATGGTTGCAATGGCACGAAGCTTGCTGAAAGGAATGGGTTTGCCTTCTATATATTGGGGAGAGGCTGTACGCCACTCTATTTATTTGCTGAACTGTCTCCCTACCAGAGCTCTCTCTGGAAAAACACCATACGAAGCGTGAAATGAAAGGAAACCAGATTTGGGTCATCTAAGGGTTTTTGGGTTTGTTGCACATATGAAGATGCCTAGTCCTCAAACAAAGAAACCTGATGACAGAAGTCGAGTAGTGGTTCACCTTGGGAGAGAACCGGGCACAAAAGCATATCGATTATATGATCCAGAGAAAAGGAAAGTGCACATGAGCAGGGATGTGATCTTCGAGGAACACAAGAGGTGGATCTGGAATGATGAACAACAAAAAACGGGGCCTATTTCCACTGCCACTTTCAGTATAACTGACATACGCACAATGGAGGTTGATCACGGGGATAGCGAATTGTATGGCGATGGGAATGCTGATGACACTCAGTCAAGTGCAAGTGCTGCAACATCTGAAATATCTGCGAGTCCTGCAACAGATATATTATCGAGTGCTACAACACCAGATACGGTTTCTGATAATGAGAGCAGCAGCATAAATTCTGAAGGTAGCAGCGAACCCAAGAAGCTCAGACGGTTGAGCGATATCTACAATAACACAGAGGAGATAGAATCAGGGGATAAATTGTTCTTTGTTGGTGTTGAAGAGCCTGTCCACTATAAAGAAGCAGGAAAAAGCCAGGAGTGGGAGAAAGCGATGAAAATTGAAATGGAAGCAATATAAAGGAATAATACATGGGAGTTGACCATATTGCCACCAAGTCATAAACCCATTAATCTGAAGTGGGTTTTTAAACTCAAACGGCATTCAAATGGAGATATTATCAAATATAAGGCAAGAATAGTGGCGAAAGGATACGTCCAAATTCCCGGTATGGACTTTTAGGAGATTTTTGCTCCTGTAACGCGTCTCAAAACCGTTCATTTACTGCTTGCTTTGGCTACCAAAAACTTCTGGGAGGTGCACCACCTTGACGTGAAATCTGCGTTTTTAA
This sequence comes from Apium graveolens, assembly GCF_009905375.1. Taxonomy (NCBI): domain Eukaryota; kingdom Viridiplantae; phylum Streptophyta; class Magnoliopsida; order Apiales; family Apiaceae; genus Apium; species Apium graveolens. The sequence goes on from NW_027418581.1 coordinate 63,902, forward strand.
ACGTAGAAATTTTGGAGGAAGTTTATGTCTCTCAACCGGAGGGTTTCGTAAAGCCAGGAAAAGTGCAGCTAGTGTACAGATTAATTAAGGCATTGTACGGGCTGCGTCAAGCCCCACGAGCATGGTACAAGAAGGTGAGTAAGACACTTGAAGAGCTTGGTTTTATCAGATGCCCGTACGAGCATGCGGTGTACACAAAAAGGGAGGGTGATGAAGTTCTGATAGTAGGAGTATATGTCGACGATCTCCTTGTCACAGGTACAAATATCACTGAAATCAAAAAATTCAAGAAGGAGATGAATGTGAAATTTGAGATGCGTGAGTTAGGGAAGCTTTCATACTACTTGGGAATGGAGGTGAAACAAGGAAAAGTGTATATCAAACTCAAACAAGCTGCCTACGCCAAGAAAGTACTACAAAAGGCCGGGATGTTAGAATGTAATCCGGAAAAATACCCGATGGAGCCAAAAGAGCAACTCATAGCTGATATATAGGGCGAATTGGTTGATGCTACGCGTTATAAAAGCATTGTGGGACATCTGCTTTATCTTGTACACATGTGACCCGATATAGCTTATGTAGTGGGTATAGTTAGCCGCTTTATGGAAAAACCTACACTAACACATCTTAATGCTGTAAAACGGATTATGAGATATGTTAAAGGTACCCTGGAGTACGGTTTGGTGTATTTCAGTGTCAGCGAAAATAATATCTTAACTGGATACTCAGATAGTGACTTAGCTGGGCACGTTAAGGACATGAAGAGTACTAGTGGGTGGAATTTTACTTGAACGAGAGCTTAATAACGTGGGTGTCACAGAAGCAAAAGTGCATGGCTTTATGGTCCTGCGAGGCGGAATTTATGGCTGCAACTGCTGTTGCATGCCAAGGAATCTGGTCGTGCAAACTATTAAGTCAGATAACAGGAAGTCAGGTGGGTCCCGTGATTTTATATCTGGATAATAGATCTGCTATCGACATTAGATATTAGATACCGCTTTATACGTGAATGTGTAGAGCGTGGAAAAATAGTCATCAAGCACGTGAGCACAGATATGCAGTGAGCTGATACCTTGACAAAGGCTCTGGTTACAGTGAAGTTCGAACGCATGTGCAGGCTTCTGGGTGTTAAAGACTTGTGCACAGAAGTTTAGATTACGGGGAGATTGTTGGTTTTATTTAATCTAAACTTGTTTATATATATTTTATTTATGTTTTTATTATGTTTAAAAATAGCTGGTGGACGTGCATTGCAGGTGCAGTAGTAGTTTTGATTAAGTCTTTAGCTGTTAGAGTCTTTTTAGGATCATGGAGAAATAAATGGAGTAGTAGAGTACGTGTAGGAGTGTTTTCTATGTCTCAACTACCATTATTGTTGGAAGCTTATTTATTCTGTTATGTATCTCATTTTATAAACATCAGACTTTCTACGTACTTTTCCTCTCTCTGTTAATATAAACACCTATATATATATAAGTTGATAGTTCAGTTTATTTCATCAAAATGTAGCTTAAATTGTTGCAAAACGTATCAATTTTCGAATGATATTCTACAAATATCACAATTTTAATGAAAATTTTGCACATTGCACAGATTTTACAAGTCAAACGTTGCAAAATATATTATTCTACAAAACATGCTTACTTTGCACAAAATAAATGTTCATGTTCCAGAATATACATATTGTACTTGTAAATATATGAGATTTGCATGATTTTATTGAAGTAATGATATTTGTGAAACATGTTTTGCAAGATAACACGTTTTAGAAGATATTTTATTTGCAAAACATAGATGGACTTTATAAGGTGAACTCCATACAACTTTACTCTATAAGTGACTCATAATTTAACAATATTCAGTCACGAGTCAACTGTTTTTATATTTTAAAGCATTTTTAATCACATATTAGAAGATAGATGCACACATTATACTTTACTACCCTATAACTAGTACCATTCATGTTTGTTAAAATAATTATTATTTTATTATTTTTATTTTAAATATCATATATATTGTAGACACAGATGAAATATAATTATATGAATCCATTATATTAACGAAATTTAAGTAATTATATTGAATTTATTTTATTAAATAAAAAAAATTCATAAAGAAGCTCTCTTTTCTTCTTCTTTTTTAAAAAAAATATTTTAAATATTCCCAATCTCATCGATTAATTTATAAAATTCATACAAGATTGTGTAATTATATCGATTAAATTTTGATCACTGGGAGGATAGTAGTTTTAAAATTATCAAAGATTAATTTTTTAATTTCCAATCAAAAATCAACCAGAAATTGATTTATTTTATTTTTTATTATATATAATTACAAATTTTAATTACCAAAATTAAATCAAAGTTGCACAATTTTTTAATTTAAAAAATCATTGAACTTTAATTATAGAGTTTAGAGTAATTTTACAGTAGGAATCATAATAAATCACACTTATCAAAAATTATTAAAAAGTAAAATTAAATTTAAAATTTTTTTTCCAAATTTTAATTGTTAAACTTTTTAGAATCCCATACAGTCTATCCAAGGTGAATTCCTTGTAATCTTGAGAGTTTCTTAATAAGATTGTCATACATTTCCATTTCTTTGGTAGAGATCTGAAGAATTTGAGGTTTGAGTCCTTTGTTTAATAGACTCTTCCATGCAACTTTAGAGCATTCCGCAGTTTTTGAAATTTAGTGAAAATGTCAGTGAGTGACTCACTTTCTTCACTATGAAAATGCTCATATTGCTGAATCAAGAGTTGCATTTTATTTTCCCTTACTTGCTCAGTTCCATCACATATAACCTGAATAGTATCCCAGACCTCTTTAGCAGTTTTACAGTTTATGATGTTGTCAAACATGTTACCATCAACACCGTTAAACAAAATGTTCATGACCTTCTTATCCTTATGAACTTGTTTAATATCTGGATGAGACCATTCTGCTCTAGGCTTTCGGATGGATGACTTATTTACTATAGCAGCTCTCATAGGGACATGTGGGCCTTTCTCAATGCAGTCCACATATTCTTAATCTTGAGAGAGTAGATGCAGGTGCATCTTCACCTTCTAATGGTGATAGGTGTCTTTGTCCAGAAATGGAATTAACAAGTGCTGCATTTTTTTGGCAAACACAAAGAGGAAGGTTTGTAGAAAATCTCACAGGTCATTTTCAAGGTGCTCCTCTGGATTTACCAAATTTAGCTTATTTCCTTGATTGTCTGAACTTATTTCCCAATTTCACATTGTTTTCTTCAATCTGGTGTTGGAGTTGCCTATAGAATTCAAATTCATCCTCATTTGACTGATCCAGCTTTTTTTGTATCTCCTTGAGAGTTTCATTGCTAAAAAGTTTTAGCTGGTCTTCCAATTTAAAGAATCTTCTGATGTATTTTTCATCCTTGAACTCCATTATCCAATATGGCCTCAAATGCACCCTATCTCCAGTAAAAGGAATGGTTAATACTCTTGGTAGTGCATTTGGATTTCTTCTGTTGTTCATTATCTCCTCAATTTTGTTCAGTACCATTTTTGTTTACCTACTACTATTGAAGGAAATAATGGAAACTAAACATAGTCTCTAGTCGTTAGTCCACCTTTTGAAGAAATCTATCTATTTATAAAATTAGATGTTGAAGAAATCGATCAAATAGTTGAATTGGGGTTACCGGAAAGTGCCCGGAATTCTGCTAGATTTTTTTTAAACCTGGAAATACAAACTTACGACGGTTGTTCATCACATATTCCGTCGTAAATAGGCCCTAATTCCTAAAATATGACATTTTTTCTGTCAAAAATTTCTAACTTACGACGCATTTTTCTGTCATAAAATTATGTTTTATCTTATTAAAAGTGGGTCCCGTAAAGTAATATCCGACGTTTTTTCCGTCGTAAGTATATAACTTACGACGTTATTTTTCATCGTATTTTGCTATCTTACGACGATATATACCGTCATAAGTAGATTTATTATTTTATTGATTATGTGGGCTCCTACTTCCTAACTTGCGACGCAATTTTATCTTCTGACAAAAAACGAACTTACTACTCAACCAAAAATGACGATTTTTTTCCTTCGTAAATGGCTCAATTACGACAATTTCAGTTCAAAAAAACCATCGTAAATGGCCAGATTTGTTGTAGTGTATCAGGTACAAGCTTTTAGATATTCTTTAAAACTTGGATATTGTGTCATTCTATTGTGTAAAATATGTACATCTTAAATGCCTTTGATGTGGTGTTACATAATACCAAGTTTTGTGGTTTTCATTTATAGACGCTGGCCACGGTTTAAGTTGGGATACATCAAATATAAAGATGATGGTTGATTTTTTGAATTATTATCAAAACTGGGATCCTTCCTACACAAGGCATAGGACATTGCATAGCTGCTACACATGTTTCGTCCCAAATGACGTACCGGCTTAAAAATTTGGATTCTTAGTTTTCTTACAACTTGTATCATATGTCCTACGCTACTGTGTACTGATGATTATAGATGTATTGGTTGAATGATAATTAGTTGAATGTATTTTCTAAATTGTGCAATGGTCATATATTTTATGACTCCAAGGTTTTTAATTTTGTTAATGCATCAATTTTCTTGTAAGAAAATGGATGTCTAATAATTCAATATACATCATTTTTACTGTGAAACAGCTTATGTGAAAGAATAAAATATACATCACTTTTGTTGTGTTAAAAATGATGTCTAAAATTACAATATACATTAGTTTCTCTGTGTTGAAATCGAAGTCTAAAAATTGATAGACATCACTGTTTTGAAGGAAATATATGTCTAATGGGCTGAAAGACATCGGTGTATGACCGATGTCTACAATAGACATCACCGGCATCAATATCTGTTGTAAAACAACATAGACATCATCGAAAATCGATGTCTATGGACATTTTTCTTGTAGTAAATTGATTCATAGCAATTTTTATGGATCTTTTACATTATATCATAAAGGGGAGATGATGGGATGAGATTATCATTAAAGATACATCTTATAAAGCACGTTCCTATGATGGGGTAAGTGGTGTAGGAAATGTAATAGGTACACGTGGAATAGTGGACAATGTGCCAAGGAGAAAATCATGTTTAATTGCTACTTGAAATATTATGATCAAACAAGATTTCTTTCATGCTACTTTTAGAGGCCAATTTTTTTGCTTTTCTTTAACTCACCTACTAAAATATATATTGATAACGGCTATATTGGTAACGGCTATATTGGTAACCGCTAAACCCTAGAAAACTCCGCTCCTAGAAAACTCAGCCCCTAGAAAACTCCCCCTGTATTGTATCTATAAATCCCTTTTCACAAGCCCTCTCCCTATCAACATCTTCAATTACAAAAATCCCCAATTACAAAACACAAGCTCAGACATTTCACAACAGATCTGAAGATGTCTTCATTCAACACACCTATAGCTTCCCAACCCAACCACCCCCCACATTCTCAACCCAACCACCTCCCACAGTTTCCACCTAAGAAGGTCCCGCGTGTGCACAAGTTTAGGTCACTGGCCGATTTATATCAGGCCACAAAACAAGTTAATATACCAGTCGATTCTCGGCCCCATCTTCCCAACATCTCCGGCCCCCCAGTCCACCCAAAAGAGAAATATATAGAAGATCTCCTGAAGGCAACCAAAGTTGTTGTGGCTCCACATATTTATTATAATGAGCTCACATGTAAGATATGTGGATTTGGGGACAAAGAGGACCAAATATTGATATGTGATGATTGTGATAATGGGTTTCATATGAAGTGTCTGAGACCGGCTGTTCTTGAAATTCCCCCTGAAAACTGGTATTGTGATGGTTGCCGCAGTAAGCACCCAGAAGGTATCTGTCACTCTACTTCATTACATTGTATGTTTGTGGGCGTCCTAATAAAATTAATATCTAAGTTTTAGTCGCACTGATCTGAAATACAAGTTAGTAATAATTGTTGTGACCTAAGTGTTGATTTTAGATTACAATTGTTACGATTGTTAATAAACCACTGGTTGTAGAATTCTGATTTCAAACTAAAGGCAAATGATAATAATAGTTTGAAATTTTAATATATCTAAATGTAAATAAATTTTAGCTAAAATTCATTATTATTATTATATTATTAATTAAATGTACAAATAAATGTAATTCACATAATTAAAATCTACACATTAAATGATAAATTTGTATTTTTAGTTTCAATAATGAACGTTTCTACTAAAAAAAGGTAGAACTTTGTGTGTTTGTAAATAGGAAAAATGTGGTCCTGAAATTTTTTTTATTTAATTTTACAATTGGGATTTCTTTTTAAATTTGATTTGATTATATTGCAGAATCAACCAGAGATGGATCTAGTAAATCAAGAAAGAGGTATTTTGGGATTATAGCTAAATACATTTCACCCGAAGGTAAGATTTTATTATTTTTAAATCAAGTTATAGATCATTTTTGGAATTGTGTATATATATATATGTTGTTAATCTATTTTTATTGTTATTTAGTATATGAAGTGTTTTAATTTTAATTTTAATTTTGCCAATTTCCATATTCTGTGACATAATTTTGCATTTTATCAATAGCATATTGTTTTATTAGTACTAATCTTGTCAAAAGCAAAAACAGACCATAAACCCCCCTAACTTCTTTGTAGCAGGTAGGGGCCTATTTCTCAAAGTTGTGTACATCATTTAAACTAACTAGGTACAACTAAAGATGTGCTAATTTTTCACATATACATTAAAAAAAATTGTTTCTTTACAAATGTAAATAATTGACATTTATCTTACTTGAGTTTTATATAAAATATATTTAAAAATATAAACATGATTCATAATATTTTTTCTACTTATAGTTGTATTATAAATTACTTAGTTGTATTATGAATTATTGTCATGACCACATATTTTTGAATCCATGCCAAAAAAAATCTACAAAATTTCTTCCGTACATTCCAGCAAATGATGTTGAGAGTAGGAACAGACAAATGGATTCTCTACGTTTTGCTCTGCAGAGTAAGAACGTAGCATTTAGTGATAAACTGACATACTCACATGACATGGCTCCTAAATCTGCTAATCAATCCAAGTATGAGGCAGATGACATCCAGGTATATACATTTTAAATTTATACTTGGTAATTATATGAGCACAACTTGTTTCCTTTGTTAAGTAATGTTCTTTTCTTTTCGAATTTATCTTAATTGAATGCACATTGTATTTAATGTTATATTTCTTATATGGTTAGGAACTATCTACAGTAGATTACATAACAATAAAGAAATGTAAAGCAATGATGAAAGAAGGAAAATGTCCTCCTCTTAAAGTTGTTTTTGATGAAGTGGAACGGTATAAAACATATTTCATAAATTAATTGGGTTTTGTTATTAATTATACAGATAGAATGTATATTAATTATGCATTTTTGCATTTCAAGGTACAAAGTTGAAGCAGATGGTCCAATCAAAGCCATGACTTTTCTTGCTGAGTATACAGGAGATGTAGATTTTGTCAGGAATCGGAGAGATGATGAGAATTTTGATAGCTTTATGACCCTCCTTACTTACAGAGACTCACAAGAAGAAGATGGTCTCTTTATTTGCCCTCACAAGCGGGGAAATATAGTTCGCTTCATCAGTGGCATTAACAACCATTCTGCATGAACACTTACCATATTAAGTAAAGAATTCATTTTAAAACTATAAAGTGTTAAAATTAGAAGGCCTAATAAAAATGAATTTATATTACAGTCTAACAATGGTAAGTGTTCATGTAGTTTTCATAGTCCATTGGTGTAGCACCTGCCTATACTTCAACAAATTTCTAAAACTTTATGTGAAATATATATATATATATACTTAGTCCTCTAAGATACAAAACTTGTCTGATTCCAAGCAATATCTAGTTTCCTACGTCCTAACTTATTTTTTAATAATCAAATTTACTTGTGAATTGGGAGAGAGAGAAATGAAGCTATAAAAAAGTAAAAAGTAAGTGATATGTACTAGTTAGGGAAGATATCACACTACACGAAACACACAATACAAGAAATATGGCTTTTTTGACCAGCTTATTTCGACCAACTCAAAATAATGACAAGAAATGACCGTGCAGAAATATCTGTCGGAATTTAAAACACAATAATGACCTACAGATAATGGCGATCAGTATATGTGTATTACCGACCACTTATTATGACCACGGTCAAAGGTTGTCAAATATTTTTTACTCTTGTTCGTGTGGTGTCTAGATCAAACAAAATTCTGATCAAGTAAATTGAATGTTGTTCGGTCGATAAATGTAAAAGTCAAACCTTGTTGAATAACCGTTAAACTGATCTACACATCAGCTAACTTCGACCAGTATACCAATCGGGTGTTGGTCGGTTTTTTTCGGGTGAAAAAGATGATCTCTAATTTTCTCTGCAGTTATCAGAAAATGAAGTGTTTATGTTTTTTGACCGATTATGGTTATATATACATGCATATGATCTATTTACTTATAGTTTATATCATCTTTTGATTTTGTTTCAAAATTTATAAGTTAATCTTGAGGTATATTGCATACACACATATATATATTGATGATGGTTATAAGTGTGTGTGTTCATGCGCGCATGTCTTTATGTATAAATATGGAGTATATATATGATCTAACATATTTTGTTTGTATTTTTTATAAATGTAGGCATGGATGCGAAAGATCGTTTCTACAGGGAAGTCGTCCGGTAACTCACCGAAGCGAAGGAAAACTTATCAAAGCTTGAACAAAAGATGTAGGAGAAGAAGATCGAAAATCAACTAATTTATGAGATGGACAAGTGTGGGATCAGGATGGAGGAATTTGAAGAGCAATTGAAGGTGATCGAGTATTTAAAGATGACTTACATCCATATTAGAGAATGTTGAATGTTGTTTTTTTTTCTTTTAATTATGTTAATTTATTCGGTGTAGGTATGAACTGCGATTTAATTTTTTTTGGAATGTAAATGATGAACAATGGATTTAATTATTGGTTTTTTATTTGAAATTTAAAAATTTTCCTGATAGCTTTAAAACTATCGGGCAAATTTTTAAGACATGATATAACCAATACCCACCAACTATTACGACTGATCTACTTAATCATGACCGATTGTGGCTTTTCTTGGGATTTATGCGAACAATGACTATATTCATCGTATATCGATCGAACTCATACAATACGGTCGATATCAGCCAGTCATTTCTATTTTTTAATCTAACTTATCATCTGACTCTATACCAACCACATTGGTCGGTAATTACACAGACAAATTTACTGACTGAGGCAACAGTCGGTAATATTTATCTATTGCAACCAACTTTAGGACCAAACATGATTGCAATTAGACATATTAAATTTTTCAACCAACCTATTTGATTGATTGGTGTGAGATATAATATTTTAATCACATAAAAGTTCGGAAACTGACCAATGGGGTTGCTTTGGAGGTTTTCCAATTATTTTTGCTTTTAGTACTTCTTGACGTCATTTTTTGTATAAGTTTAAGCTATTTACACACACAGACATATATATATATATTCCTCTATAGCTTGAGATATCTACACTCTTTCCCTTTTAATCTTCATCCAACTTTGTAGCTGTAGATATGGGCGTAGATGCAGGTGAACAATCAACCATACCAAACTTTTTCAACAAATCTTTGATATACTTAGTGTAGCTGATAAAGATTCCATCACTTCTTTGACTGACTTGAATTCCAAGAAAGTAACTCAATATCCCCACCATACTCATTTCATATTCACTCTACATAAGCTTAGAGAATCTTTGGCAAAACTTTTCATTTGTAGAACCAAAGATAATATCATCCACATAGATCTGAACTAGGATCATATCATCACCATACTTCTTGTAGAATAGAGTCTTGACAATAGTACCTCTAGTGAATCCATGCTTAATCAGAAATTCTGATAGTGTGGCATACCAAGCTCTAGGTACTTGTTTTAGTCCATAGAGAGCCTTGAGTAACTTGTATACAAGATTTGGAAATTCTAGATCTTCAAAGTCAGGTGGTTATTGCACATAAACCTCTTCTTCCAACTCACCATTAAGGAATGCACTCTTCACATCCATTTGATATACCTTGAAATTTGAATGTGCAGCAAATGCAAGAAAAATCCTTATTGCTCCAAGTCTTGCAACTGGAGCAAAAGTTTCATCATAATCAGTTCCTTCTTCTTGTGAGTAGCCTTTTGTAACCAACCTTGCTTTATTTCTGGTGACTGTTCCATTTTCATCCATTTTTTTCCTGAACACTCACTTTGTTCCAATTATACTTCTGTTCTTTGGTGCAGGAACCGGTTTCCAAACTTGGTTTCTCTCAAACTGATTTAGCTCTTCTTGCATAGCAGATATCCAATAAAGATCAAGAAGAGCTTCCTCAGTTTTCTTTGGCTCAACTTGTGAAAGAAAACATGCATGAAGGCATTCATTTGCAGTTGTAATTCTAGTCCTCACTCCAGCAGTTGGATCACAAATAATTGCTTTTTTAGTGTGACTTCTATCCCTCATTCTGGTATGAGTTTGTTGACTTAAGTTTTATGTGTTTTCTTCACCATTGACATGACTTTCAGAACCTTTGTCTCTTTCTCCCCCTGAGTTTGTGCTATCAAATTCAGGTCCATGAGCTTCCATTCTCATGATTCACTTGTTAGTTGACTTTCCATCTATTCTATGATGTGTGTTGACTTCAGCTTCAGAATCACTATCAATGTTGAGATTTTCAAACTTTAGGGCTTCTGCTTCATTTTCATCAAGGCATTCCAAGCCTGGGCACTTGTCATCATCAAAAGTAACATCTGTGCTTTCCATAATTTTCTTTTGTTCAAGCACATAAACCTTGTAGGCCGTTCTTTCCAATGAATATCCCAAAAAAAATTGCCTCAAAAATTTTAGAGTCAAATTTTTCCCACATATTCAGAGTTGTCCTTCAAAACATAGAACTTGCTTCTAAACACATGAAGATGCTTCACAGTAGGCTTCCTTTTAGACAAGATTGAGTAGGGTGGTTTTCCAAGATTCATGTTAATGAGATATATATTTTGAGTATAACAGGCAGTGTTCACAGTTTCTTCCCAAAAACTAGTTGGTAACTTTACATCTTGCAGCATTGTTCTAGCAGCCTCTACTAGTGTTATATTCTTTCTCTCAACTACCCCATTTTGTTGAGGTGTTCTAGCAGCTAAGAATTCTTGAATAATGCCTTTGTATTTGCAAAATTCAGTTAAGGTTGCATTCCTGAACTCTGTTCCATTATCACTCCTCAATCTTTTCACACAATTCCGATCTTCAATCTGCTTCTCAATCTTCTTGATGTGCTCAATTATGATGTGTGGATTTTTATCTTTAGAGTGCATAAATTCTACCCATGTATATCTTGAGTAGTCATCCACCATCACAAGTGCATATCTTTTTCTTGAAATTGACTGGAAATTAATTGGTCCCAATAAATTTATGTGAATAAGTTGCAAAGGTGCACTTATCGAATTCACAATTTTACTCTTGTGACTTGATCTTTTTATTTTACATTTTTGAGAAGCATCACAGACTTCAACTTGAGCAAATTTCAGATTAGGCATATCTCTTACTAACTCATTTTTAACTAGAGTATTGATTGCCTTGAAATTCAAGTGAGATAGCTTCTTATGCCATGACTTGCTTTGCTCTACAGATGCCTTGGTATAGAAGCAACAAATTCCATCCTCATTTGCTGAGTCCAACTCTGCAACAAATAAGCTTCCCTTCCTTATTCCTTTTAGAGCAACTTCACCAGTTTTCTTGCTGATAAAAGTGCATTCTTCTTTGTTAAATAAAACCTTAAAACCCTTGTCTGTAAATTGGCTGACACTGAGAAGATTTACTTCAAGACCAGCTACCAGTGCTACATCTTCAATGACAACATTTCCAGAAATCAATTTGCCATATATATCCCATTGTGAAACCTTTGATGTTGTCTCCAAAAGTCACTAATGGGCCAGCCTTCTCCTCAAACTGTGATAGCAGGGCCATATCACCTGTCATATGTCTTGAGTATCCACTATCTGTGATCCATATGACTTTTTTCTTTTTGCCCTGCGCACAATGAGTTTAAGTGGGTTTAGCAACCCAAGCAGTGTTGGGTACTTTCTTCTTGTTAACAGATTTGATAGAGGTAGAGTTTGATGATTCAGAAAGAATAGAGTTCATTGAATGATGTGCATTATCCTTTTTAGCTGAAGAATTAATATTGATTTCCTTAAGATCAACTGTTAGCTTGTGGCAACGTATCATTACTTTCATGTTGCAAGGTATGCAATCAAACTTATCACAGAATGAGTAGGGATTTTCAGTTTTTGCTTCATTGTACTTGCATGATCCCATTCCTAGCTTACTAACAACCTTTTTACAAAGGTGAGTTAGATAATTAACAGAGCCATATTTTTGACATTATTTTCTTGGAGCATCTGCAACATAAGCAAAGTTGTTGCTCTTGTTTATCCCAATATTTATTACCAACAAACATAAGGGGAGTTGAATGTAATTCTAGCTACTTTTTTAATTTTAAAAACTATTCTACTATGAATATATATCAGTGTTTGATTTAGCTAAAGTACGGAATGAGAGTATTGAAGAAATCAAACACAAATTTATTAAATACAAATATTTAAAAACTTTCTGGTGGATTGAATTTATCCAACAGAGATATATTAATATGAGAACTCTGTGATGCAATATCTTTGCACACAGCTGCTTACAAGTTGAACTTACAAGAACAGAGAAATTCTTTACAGATATAACTTTATCTATTTCTCTGGTAATTGCCTACTAACTTGGATACTATTCTACTTGCTACACTTGGTTTATATATCACCAAGTTACATGATTAAAAGACAAACAAATAAGATAAAATATTTCTAGTCTAATTTCATGGTTCTCTATTTCTCAATCCAGCATCTTTGAATATCTTCAGTTTGGCATGGAAATGGAAATGCTTCTTTGTTCCCTAAAACATGTAAATAGGCTGCCACATTCCATTTGCTTACAATCAACGCATATGACTGTCAAGTGACTATCAACTGCTCTTTTAAATTTGTTCATCTATTGGAACTCAGTTAGATCATCCGTTAAAACTCAGTGGGATCATCCATTGGGATTTTGTTGGATCATCCGTTGAGAGTCTAGTTGATCATCCGTTGAGAATTTAGTTGATCATCTGTTGAAGCCTTGTGGAACATCCTTTGAGACTATCTTTATAGCAGTTAACTCCATTTCATTTATACAAGATTATATGACATCTAATATTTACAATTAGCAAACCTATCTTTTATATCAATCTAGTATTCAACATGACTTAAAATATTCTACAACATCTAGTTCTTTAAGGCATTACAATATGCAGAAATGTGCTACTAAACTTTTTAATACATAAGCTACCCTTTCAACGGATATTGAAGTGATCATCCATTGAAAGCTATAAAGTTACTAGATAAAATCTACTAAGTGTTTTGTTTAACTTATCATCAAGTACACAATATATTCCTAACAATCTCCACAAATTTATGTCTACTGGAATTATAGCCATAAATTAAGAGAAACTTGATGATAACAAAACACCCTATGAATACAGACTGAATTATAGTAGATAAAATTTATAAGTGCTGCAAATTAATGACAAACATATAGAGGAAGGTTTATAGAGAGTCTCACAAGCCATTTTTAAGGTGCTACTCTAGACTGAGCAGATTTAGATTATTTCCTTGACTGTCTGAACTTCTTACCCAACTTCTCATTATTTTCTTCAATCTGGTGTTGAAATTGCTTGTAGAATTCAGATTTATCCTCATTTGTCTGATCCAGCTTTTCTTGCATCTCCATGAGAGTTTCATTGCTTGAAATCTTAAGCTGATCTTCCAATCTGAAGAAACTTGTGATGCATTTTTCATCTTTGAACTCTATTATCTAGTAAGGCCTCAAATGCACTCTTTATCTAGTGAATAGAATAGTTAATACTCTTGGGAGTGCATTTGGGTTTCTTTTGATGTTCATTATCTCCTCAATTTTATTTAGTACCATTTTCTTAGCAACAATGTTGAATCCAAAATTCTTCTTTATTGAGGAGAAAATTTTCACCAAAACAGATTAGCCTTCATTGAAAATTCTGTGAAGTGGCCAAGTCATCTCTTTTCCACCCTTGTACCTGAAGACTAATCTTTCTGGAAGATGTTTATAAGCATCAATAGCTCTACCTTCTTCTAGCTCATCCAGATAAAGATTTATGTCTGAGAATTCTTTGATGTAACAAATGAAGAGTTGATCTCCCTTATTGACAGTTGGTTTGGGTTTGACCAATGATTTGCATTGAAGTCTGACAGGCTTGACCTTTTTGATTGCTCTTTACTTTGTCTTCTTTGGCTTGGATATGATTGGAATGTTTAGATCAGGAAGAGGTAGGCTTTCTCAATCTATAAGTTTATCCTTGAGAATTATGGTTTCACCATGGAAATTCATGTCAGGATAAACCTTGAATTCATCTTATTCCATTATGGGCATGGCTATTTGACTTGAGGTAGTAGATTGGGTTGGCATATATTCATCCTCGTCTTCATTGAAATCCGACCTCCTCTTTGGTTTGAGCTTGTATCTTTGTTTCTTAGTCTGCTTTGATTCTACTTGCTTTTTTTTAGTCTGAGTCTTAGCTGTTATAGTGGGCATTACAGAATCTGTGGTTGCAGGCTTCTTAGCTTGGTTCTTGGCCTCTAAAGCAGCTTGCTTTTGTTATTGTTTGAGCCCCACCTTTTCTTTTTTCTTAGCCTCTGGAAACTGTGGATGTCGAACCACCACACAGATTCTGCGAGTCCTGCAACAGATATATTATCGAGTGCTACAACACCAGATACAGTTTCTGATAATGAGAGCAGCAGCACAAATTCTGAAGGTAGCAACGAACCCAAGAAGCTCAGACGGTTGAGAGATATCTACAACAACACAGAGGAGATAGAACCAGGGGATGAATTGTTCTTTGTTGGTGTTGAAGAGCCTGTCCACTATAAAGAAGCTGGAAAAAGCCAGGAGTGGGAGAAAGCGATGAAAATTGAAATGGAAGCAATATAAAGGAATAATACATGAGAGTTGACCACATGCCACTAAGTCATAAACCCATTAATATGAAGTGGGTTTTTGAACTCAAACGGGATTCAAATGGAGATATTATCAAATATAAGGCAAGAATAGTGGCGAAAGGATACGTCCAAATTCCTGGTGTGGACTTTTAGGAGAATTTTGCTCCTGTAACGCGTCTCGAAACCGTTCGTTTACTGCTTGCTTTGGCTACCAAAAACTTCTGGGAGGTGCACCACCTTGACGTGAAATCTGCGTTTTTAAACGGAGAAATTTTGGAGGAAGTTTATGTCTCTCAACCGGAGGGTTTCGTAAAGCCAGGAAAAGAGCAGCTAGTGTACAGATTAATTAAGGCATTGTACGGGATGCGTCAAGCCCCACGAGCATGGTACAAGAAGCTGAGTAAGACACTTGAAGGGCTTGGTTTTATCAGATGCCCGTACGAGCATGCGGTGTACACAAAAAGGGAGGGTGATGAAGTTCTGATAGTAGGAGTATATGTCGACGATCTCTTTGTCACAGGTACAAATATCACTGAAATCGAAAAATTCAAGAAGGAGATGAATGTGAAATTTGAGATGAGTGATTTAGGGAAGCTTTCATACTACTTGGGAATGGAGGTGAAACAAGGAAAGGGGTATATCGAACTCAAACAAGCTGCCTACACCAAGAAAGTGCTACAAAAGGTCAGGATGTTAGAATGTAATCCGGCAAAATACCCGATGGAGCCAAAAGAGCAACTCACAGCTGATATATAGGGCAAATTGGTTGATGCTACGCGTTATAAAAGCATTGTGGGAGGTCTGCGTTATCTTGTACACATGCGACCCGATATAGCTTATGTAGTGGGTATAGTTAGCCGCTTTATGGAAAAATCTACAGTAACACATCTTAATGCTATAAAACGGATTATGAGATATGTTAAAGGTACCCTGGAGTATGGTTTGGTGTATTCCAGTGTCAGCGAAAATAATATCTTAACTGGATACTTAGATAGTGACTTAGCTGGGCACGTTGAGGATATGAAGAGTACTAGTGGGGTGGTATTTTACTTGAACGAGAGCTTGATAACGTGGGTGTCACATAAGCAAAAGTGTGTGGCTTTATCGTCCTGTAAGGTGGAATTTATGGCTGCAACTGCGACTACATGCGAAGGAATCTGGTCGCACAAACTGTTAAGTCAGATAACAGGAAGTCAGGTGGGTCCCGTGATTTTATATCTGGATAATA
This sequence comes from Apium graveolens, assembly GCF_009905375.1. Lineage (NCBI taxonomy): Eukaryota > Viridiplantae > Streptophyta > Magnoliopsida > Apiales > Apiaceae > Apium > Apium graveolens. Next base: position 80,271 of record NW_027418581.1, read on the forward strand.
GATCTGCTATCGACTTAACAAAAAATCTTGTTTTTCATGGGAGAAGCAAACATATAGATATTAGATACCACTTTATACGTGAATGTGTAGAGCGTGGGAAAATAGTCATCAAGCACGTGAGCACAGATATGGAGCGAGCTGATACCTTGACAAAGGCTCTGGTTACAGTGAAGTTCGAACGCATGCGCAGGCTACTGGGTGTTAAAGACTTGTGCACAGAAGTTTAGATTACGGGGAGATTGTTGGTTTTATTTAATCTAAACTTGTTTATATATATTTTATTTATGTTTTTATTATGTTTGAAAATAGCTGGTGGACGTGCATTGCAGGTGCAGTAGTAGTTTTGATTAAGTCTTTAGCTGTTAGAGTCTTTTTAGGATCATGGAGAAATAAATGGAGTAGTAGAGTACGTGTAGGAGTGTTTTCTATGTCTCAGCTACCACTATTTTTGGAAGCTTATTTATTCTGTTATGTATCTCATTTTATAAACATCAGACTTTCTACGTACTTTTCCTCTCTCTGTTAATATAAACACCTATATATATATAAGTTGATAGTTCAGTTTATTTCATCAAAATGTAGCTTAAATTGTTGCAAAACGTATCAATTTTCGAATGATATCCTACAAATATCACAATTTTATTGAAAATTTTGCAGATTGCACAGATTTTACAAGTCGAACGTTGCAAAATATATTATTCTACAAAACATGCTTACTTTGCACAAAATAAATGTTCATGTTCCAGAATATACATATTGTACTTTTAAATATATGAGATTTGCATGATTTTATTGAAGTAATGATATTTGTGAAACATGTTTTGCAAGATAACACGTTTTAGAAGATATTTTATTTACACAACATAGATGGACTTTATAAGGTGAACTCCATACAACTTTAATCTATAAGTGACTCATAATTTAACAATATTCAGTCACTAGTCAACTGTTTTTATATTTTAAAGCATTTCTAATCACATATTAAAAGATAGATGCACACATTATACTTTACTACCCAATAACTAGTACCATTTATGTTTGTTAAAATAATTATTATTTTATTATTTTTATTTTAAATATTATATATATTGTAGACACAGATGAAATATAATTATATGAATCCATTATATTAACGAAATTCAAGTAATTATATTGAATTTATTTTATTAAATAAAAAAATTCATAAAGAATCTCTCTTTTCTTCTTTTTTTTTAAAAAAATATTTTAAATATTCCCAATCTCATCGATTAATTTATAAAATTCATACAAGATTGTGTAATTATATCGATTAAATTTTGATCACTGAGAGGATAATAGTTTTAAAATTATCAAAGATTAATTTTTTAATTTCCAATCAAAAATCAACCAGAAATCGATTTATTTTATTTTTTATTATATATAATTACAAATTTTAATTACCAAAATTAAATCAAAGTTGCACGATTTTTTAAATTTTTTAATTTAAAAAATCATTGAACTTTAATTATAGAGTTTAGAGTAATTTTACAGTAGGAATTATAATAAAATCACACTTATCAAAAATTATTTTAAAGTAAAATTAAATTTAAAATTATTTTTTTCCAAATTTTAGTTGTTAAACTTTTTAGAATCCCATACAGTCTATCCAAGGTGAATTCCTTTTAATCTTGAGAGTTTCTTAATAAGATTGTCATACATTTCCATTTCTTTGGTAGAGATATGAGGAATTTGAGGTTTGAGTCCTTTGTTTAATAGACTCTTCCATGCAACTTAGCATTCAGCAGTTTTTGAAATCTACTGAAAATGTCAGTGAGTGGCTCACTTTCTTCACTATGAAAATGCTCATATTGCTGAATCAAGAGTTGCATTTTATTTTCCTTACTTGCTCAGTTCTATCACATATGACCTGAATAGTATCCCAGACCTCTTTAGCAGTTTTACAGTTTATGATCTTGTCAAACATGTTACCATCAACACCATTAAACAAAATATTCATGACCTTCTTATCCTTATGAACTTGTTTAATATCTAGATCAGACCATTCTGCTCTAGGCTTTTGGATGGATGGCTTATTTACTATAGCAGCTCTCATAGGGACATGTGGGCCTTTCTCAATGCCGTCCACATATTCTTAATCTTGAGAGAGTAGATGCAGGTGCATCTTCACCTTCTAATGGTGATAGGTGTCTTTGTCCACAAATGGAATTAACAAGTGCTGCAATTTTTTGACAAACACAAAGAGGAAGATTTGTAGAAAATCTCACAGGTCATTTTCAAGGTGCTCCTCTAGATTTAGCAAATTTAGCTTATTTCCTTGATTGTCTGAACTTCTTTCCCAATTTCACATTGTTTTCTTCAATCTGGTGTTGGAGTTGCCTGTAGAATTCAAATTCATCCTCATTTGACTGATCCAGCTTTTCTTGTATCTCCTTGAGAGTTTCATTGCTAAAAAGTTTTAGCTGATCTTCCAATTTAAAGAATCTTCTGATGTATTTTTCATCCTTGAACTCCATTATCCAATATGGCCTTAAATTCACCCTATCTCCAGTAAAAGGAATGGTTAATACTCTTGGTAGTGCATTTGGATTTCTTCTGTTGTTCATTATCTCCTCAATTGTGTTCAGTACCATTTTCTTGGCAACAATGTTGAATCCAAAATTCTTCTTTACTGAGGAAAAAATCTTCACCAAAACAGAATAACCTTCATTGAGAATTCTATGAAGTGGCCAAGTCATCTCTCTTCCACCCTTGTACTAAAGTCTAATCTTTCTGGAAGATGTTTGTAAGCATCAATAACTCTAACTTTTTCTAGCTCATCCAGATAAAGATTTATGTCTGAGAATTCTTTAATGTCACAAATGAAGAGTTGATCTCCCTTGTTGACAATGGGTTTGGGTTTGGTCACTGACTTGAATTGAAGTTTGACAGACTTGACCATCTTGACTGCTCTTTTCTTTGTCTTTCTTGGTTTGGCATAGATTGGAATGTTTAAATCAGGAAGAGGCACGCTGTCCCAATTATAAGGAAATCTGCGGAGAAAGGAAACACACAAAATCTATTAACAAAGTTGCATTATGGTGATGTACAGATGCTAGATGAATCGATTATTTTATTACAGTCCGTAATTGAAGATAAAAAGAATATTTCAGTACGCTTTGTGGTATATATTCAATATGCATATTCATTCCTATATTGGTTAATTGGTTATTTTTTGTTTTTAATATCATGGTCGTATCTATATAATCTGGCTTGTTACTTTTCATGTCATTTATATTAGTTGATTTTTACCTACTACTATTGAAGGAAATAATGGAAACTAAACATAGTCTCTAGTCGTTAGTCTACCTTTTGAAGAAATCTATCTATTTATAAAATTAGATGTTGAAGAAATCTATCAAATAGTTGAATTGGGGTTGCCGGAAAGTGCCCGGAATGCTGCTAGATTTTTTTTAAACCTGAAAATACAAACTTACGACGGTTGTTCATCACATATTCCGTCGTAAATAGGCCCTAATTCCTAAAATATGACGTTTTTTTCTGTCAGAAATTTCTAACTTACGACGCATTTTTCTGTCATAAAATTATGTTTTATCTTATTAAAAGTGGGTCCCGTAAAGTAATATCCGACGTTTTTTCCATCGTAAGTATATAACTTACGACGTTATTTTTCATCTTATTTTGGTATCTTACGACGATATATACCGTCATAAGTAGATTTATTATTTTATTGATTATGTGGGCCCCTACTTCCTAACTTTCGACACAATTTTATCTTCTCACAAAAAAACGAACTTACTACTCAACCAAAAATGACAATTTTTTTCCTTCGTAAATGGCTCAATTACGACAATTTCAGTTCAAAAAAACCGTCATAAATGGCCAGATTTGTTGTAGTGTATCAGGTACAAGCTTTTAGATATTCTTTAAAACATGGATATTGTGTCATTCTATTGTGTAAAATATGTACATCTTAAATTCCTTTGATGTGGTGTTACATAATACCAAGTTTTGTGGTTTTCATTTATAGACGCTAGCCACAGTTTAAGTTGGGATACATCAAATATAAAGATGATGGTTGATTTTTTAAATTATTATCAGAACTGAGATCCTTCCTACACAAGGCATAGGACATTGCATAGCTGCTACACATGTTTCGTCCCAAACGACGTACCGGCTTAAAATATTGGATTCTTAGTTTTCTTACAACTTGTATCATATGTCCTACGCTAGAGTGTACTGATAATTATAGATGTATTGGTTGAATGATAATTAGTTGAATGTATTTTCTAAATTGTGCAATGGACATATATTTAATGACTCCAAGGTTTTTAATTTTGTTAATGCATCAATTTTCTTGTAACAAAATGGATGTCTAATAATTCAATATACATCATTTTTACTGTGAAAAAGCTTATGTAAAAGGATAAAACATACATCACTTTTGTTGTGTTAAAAATGATTTCTAAAAGTACAATATACATTAGTTTCTCTGTGTTGAAGTTGAAGTCTAAAAATTGATAAACATCACTGTTTTGAAGGAAATATATGTCTAATGGGCTCAAAGACATGGGTGTATGACCAATGTCTACAATAGACATCACCGACATCAATATCTGTTGTAAAACAACATAGATATCATCGAAAATCGATGTTTATGGACATTTTTCTTGTAGTATATTGATTCATAGCAATTTTTATGGATCTTGTACATTATATCATCAAGGGGAGATGATGGGATGAGATTATCATTAAAGATACATCTTATAAAGCACATTCCTATGATGGGGTAAGTGGTGTAGGAAATGTAACAGGTACACATGGAATAGTGGACAATGTGCGAAGGAGAAAATCATGTTTAATTGCTACTTGAAATATTATGATCAAACAAGATTTCTTTCATGCTACTTTTATAGGCCAATTTTTTTATTTTTCTTTAACTCACCTACTAGCTCGATTTTACTTTTTTTTAGGGGAATTTGATTTTAGTTTAATGTTTTCTCAATGAATCAATGAAGTATTTCTAAAAAAATTACATGCAAGTTGTCAATGAAATGAAGGAATTAAGAATTCTAAGACTTTTGAATAAAGAACTTACATATCTTAAAACAATCCAAAAAAATTCAAAAAATAAAGTGACCACTTTTTATTTGGGGGATTGAAGTTGGTAAATATGCTCACTTTCATAATTTTATTCTTTTGATAACTTAATTAAATATTTACCTTTGATTTTTCAATAATGAAATTGTTGACTTTGTTTTATTATTGGTAATCTTGTAATTTAAATGTGAATTGGAGTTTACATTTTACATCATTTCTCTCTTGGAAAAAAAGACTTTTTGAGAAAAAAAAACTCGTACCTTCACCTATTAAATTAAATATTATTTACTTGAAAATAGTTAATTTTTTGAAACATGTAAATTTATGATGATATATAGAGGGTGTGCATATTGTGTATTGAGAGTGCTAAATTTGATCTTTAAGGAAGAAATAAAAATGATAAAATAAATGATAAATTTGCTTCACACATATCATTTTTTGGAATAACAATTCAATTAAAATAATAATTGAAAAAATATATTTAATATTATCAAGTATTATAAAATATTGTAGAATTATTATTAAAACTACAATGATATATGTTGAAAAAAAAGATAATGTATAAATTACTAAAATATATATTGATAACGGCTGCTAAACCCTAGAAAACTCCGCTCCTAGAAAACTCAGCCCCTAGAAAACTCCCCCTGTATTGTATCTATAAATCCCTTTTCACAAGCCCTCTCCCTATCAACATCTTCAATTACAAAAATCCCCAATTACAAAACACAAGCTCAGACATTTCACAACAGATCTGAAGATGTCTTCATTCAACACACCTATAGCTTCCCAACCCAACCACCCCCCACATTCTCAACCCAACCACCTCCCACAGTTTCCACCTAAGAAGGTCCCGCGTGTGCACAAGTTTAGGTCACTGGCCGATTTATATCAGGCCACAAAACAAGTTAATATACCAGTCGATTCTCGGCCCCATCTTCCCAACATCTCCGGCCCCCCAGTCCACCCAAAAGAGAAATATATAGAAGATCCCCTGAAGGCAACCAAAGTTGTTGTGGCTCCACATATTTATTATAATGAGCTCACATGTAAGATATGTGGATTTGGGGACAAAGAGGACCAAATATTGATATGTGATGATTGTGATAATGGGTTTCATATGAAGTGTCTGAGACCGGCTGTTCTTGAAATTCCCCCTGAAAACTGGTATTGTGATGGTTGCCGCAGTAAGCACCCAAAAGGTATCTGTCACTCTACTTCATTACATTTTATGTTTGTGCGCGTCCTAATAAAATTAATATCTAAGTTTTAGTCGCACTGATCTGAAATACAAGTTAGTAATAATTGTTGTGACCTAAGTGTTGATTTGAGATTACAATTGTTACAATTGTTAATAAAGACTGGTTGTAGAATTCTGATTTCAGACTAAAGGCACATGATAATAATAGTTTGAAATTTTAATATATCTAAATGTAAATAAATTTTAGCTAAAATTCATTATTATTATTATATTATTAAATTAAATATACAAATAAATGTAATTCACATAATTAAAATCTACACATTAAATGATAAATTGTATTTTCAGTTTCAATAATAAAGAGTTTCTACTAAAAAAAGGTAGAACTTTGTGTAACTTTAAAAATCAAAGTAAGGTAAATAGGAAAAATGTGGTCCTGAAATTTTTTTATTTAATTTTACAATTGGGAGTTCTTTTTAAATTTGATTTCATTATATTGCAGAATCAACGGGAGATGGATCTAATAAATCAAGGAAGATGTATTTTGGGATTATAACTAAATACATTTCACCCCAAGGTAAAATTTTATTATTTTTAAATTAAGTTATTGATCATTTTTGGAATTATGTATATATATATGTTGTTAATCTTTTTTTATTGTTTTTATAGTATATGAAGTGTTTTAATTTTAATTTTAATTTTGCTAATTTCCATATTATGTGACATAATTTTGCATTTTATCAATAACATATTGTTTTATTAGTACTAATCTTGTCAAAAGCAAAAATAGACCATAAATCCCCCTAACTTCTTTGTAGCAGGTAGGGGCCTATTTCTCAAAGTTGTGTACATCATTTAAACTAACTAAGTACACCTAAAGATGTGCTAATTTTTCACATATACATTAAAAAAATTGTTTATTTAAAAATGTAAATAATTGGCATTTATCTTACTTGAGCTTTATTTAAAATGTATTTAAAAATATAAACATGATTCATAATATTTTTTCTACTTATAGTTGTATTATAAATTACTTAGTTGTATTATGAATTATTGTCATGACCTCATATTTTTGAATCCATGCCACTAATATTTTAATATTTTGATAGCTATCTTATATATTGTTGATATTCTAGTTCCTCAAAAAAGGCATAAACCTTTGCCAAAAAAATCTACAAAATTTCTTCCCTACGTTCCAGCAAATGATGTTGAGAGTAGGAACAGACAAATGGATTCTCTACGTTTTGCTCTGCAGAGTAAGAACGTACATACTCACATGACATGGCTCCTAAATCTGCTAATCAATCCAAGTATGAGGCAGATGACATCCAGGTATATACATTTTAAATTTATACTTGGTAATTATATGAGCACAACTTGTTTCCTTTGTTAAGTAATGTTCTTTTCTTTTCGAATTTATCTTAATTGAATGCACATTGTATTTAATGTTATATTTCTTATATGGTTAGGAACTATCTACAGAAGATTACATAACAATAAAGAAATGTAAAGCAATGATGAAAGAAGGAAAATGTCCTCCTCTTAAAGTTGTTTTTGATGAAGTGGAAGGGTATAAAACATATTTCATAGATTAATTGGGTTTTGTTATTAATTATACAGATAGAATGTATATTAATTATGCATTTTTGCATTTCCAGGTACAAAGTTGAAGCAGATGGTCCAATCAAAGCCATGACTTTTCTTGCTGAGTATACAGGAGATGTAGATTTTGTCAGGAATCGGAGAGATGATGAGAATTTTGATAGCTTTATGACCCTCCTTACTTACAGAGACTCAGAAGAAGAAGATGGTCTCTTTATTTGCCCTGACAAGCGGGGAAATATAGCTTGCTTCATCAGTGGCATTAACAACCATTCTGGGTAAGTATTTATGTGGTTCATACCCTTTAATTCTATATTTTTCATTGTCTAGAAAATATGGATACCCATACCAAAATATTGACTAGTGCTGTAAAAATACAGGGAGGGAAGAAAGAAGAAAAACCTCAAATATGTGAGGTACAATGTTCGTGGTAAATGTCATGTTTATCTTATCGCTCTTCGTAATATAAAAAAGGGAGAACGACTTTGTTACGATAATAATGGACAAGATAATGGATATGATACACAACATTTTATTTAGGAGGCATCGTAGGAATGAACATTTTTTTACCAATGTACTCATTCTTCATATTTGTTATTTTGTTATATATTTTAGTAAGGCTAAATGACTTATAATACATGTAGTTGTTGATATGTAGTTTCACATTAATGACTTATAATAGTTACAAATTTTAGTATCTGTAATGAATAGAATAAATTTGTAACAACTAAATCAAGAGATTACATAATATATTTTGAAACCACTGTATTCTATAAGTCACATATAAAACATTAAGAAAGTGCCACAACCTCTCCACCATTACACACATGTAACCTACATTCGGGAGCTAATCCACAGTTTCCTTTTTCACCACCATGAAGAAACTGCAAGTAATTATTTTTTAGAAAAATTGTAATTTTATTCTCTAACCCCTAAATCTCACATTCTAATCAACTTCCATAAATTTGTTTTCTCCAAACATAGAATTATGTTCCTTCCTCTTGCAAGTTTATATATTTATATATATATTCTTGTTAATTTGACACATAAAATCACAAATTTTTGAAGATCAGTTTTATGCATAGGGGCAAGTTTACTCACAAAAGTACTTAACATGTTTTATATTGTATTAAATAAGTGATAAATTTGGCACCGAGTCAAACTTTGTGAGCTCCTTCATAAGTTTGATACCATATTAAGTAAAGAATTCATTTTAAAACTATAAAGTGTTAAAATTAGAAGGTCTAATAAAAATGAATTTATATTACAGTCTAACAATGGTAAGTGTTCATGTAGTTTTCATAGTCCATTGGTGTAGCACCTGCCTATACTTCCAAGAAAATTACAAACCAAATTTTATTATAATAAAGAGCAACTTCAACAAATTTCTAAAACTTTATGTGAAATATATATATATATATACACTTAGTCCTCTAAGATACAAAACTTGTCTGATTCCAAGCAATATCTAGTTTCCTACGTCCTAACTTATTTTTTAATAATCAAATTTACTTGTGAATTGGGAGAGAGAAATGAAGCTATCAAAAAGTAAAAAGTAAGTGATATGTACTAGTTAGGGAAGATATCACACTACACGAAACACACAATACAAGAAATATGGCTTTTTTGACCAGCTTATTTCGACCAACTCAAAATAATGACAAGAAATGACCGTGCAGAAATATCGGTCGGAATTTAAAACACAATAATGACCTACAGATAATGGCGATCAGTATATGTGTATTACCGACCACTTATTCTGACCACGGTCAAAGGTTGTCAAATATTTTTTACTCTTGCTCGTGTGGTGTCTAGATCAAACAAAATTCTGATCAAGTAAATTGAATGTTGTTCGGTCGATAAATGTAAAAGTCAAACCTTGTTGAATAACTGATCTACACATCAGCTAACTTCGACCAGTATACCAATCGGGTGTTGGTCGGTTTTTTTCGGGTGAAAAAGATGATCTCTAATTTTCTCTGCAATTATCAGAAAATGAAGTGTTTATGTTTTTTGACCGATTATGGTTATATATACATGCATATGATCTATTTACTTATAGTTTATATCATCTTTTGATTTTGTTTCAAAATTTATAAGTTAATCTTGAGATATATTGCATACACACACATATATATATATTGATGATGGTTATAAGTGTGTGTGTTCATGCGCGCATGTCTTTATGTATAAATATGGAGTATATATATGATCTAACATATTTTGTTTGTATTTTTTATAAATGTAGGCATGGATGCGAAAGATCGTTTCTACAGGGAAGTCGTCCGGTAACTCACCGAAGCGAAGGAAAACTTATCAAAGCTTGAACAAAAGATGTAGGAGAAGAAGATCGAAAATCAACTAATTTATGAGATGGACAAGTGTGGGATCAGGATGGAGGAATTTGAAGAGCAATTGAAGGTGATCGAGTATTTAAAGATGACTTACATCCATATTAGAGAATGTTGAATGTTGTTTTTTTTTGTTTTAATTATGTTAATTTATTCGGTGTAGGTATGAACTGCGATTTAATTTTTTTTGGATTGTAAATGGTGAACAATGGATTTAATTATTGGTTTTTTATTTGAAATTTAAAAATTTTCCTGATAGCTTTAAAACTATCGGGCAAATTTTTAAGACATGATATAACCAATACCGACCAACTATTACGACTGATCTACTTAATCAAGACCGATTGTGGCTTTTCTTGGGATTTATGCGAACAATGACTATATTCATCGTATATCGATCGAACTCATACAATACGATCGATATCAGCCAGTCATTTCTATTTTTTAATCTAACTTATCATCTGACTCTATACCAACCACATTGGTCAGTAATTAAACATACAAATTTACCGACTGAGGCAACAGTCGGTAATATTTATCTATTGCAACCAACTTTAGGACCAAACATGATTGCAATTAGACATATTAAATTTTTCAACCAACCTATTTGATTGATTGGTGCGAGATATAATATTTTAATCACATAAAAGTTCAGAAAGTGACCAATGGGGTTGCTTTAGAGGTTTTCCAATTATTTTTGCTTTTAGTACTTCTTGACGTCATTTTTTGTATAAGTTTAAGCTATTTACACACACAGACATATATATATATTCCTCTATAGCTTGAGATATCTACACTCTTTCCCTTTTAATCTTCATCCAACTTTGTAGATGTAGATATGGGCGTAGATGCAGGTGAACAATCAACCATACCAAACTTTTTCAACAAATCTTTGATATACTTAGTGTAGCTGATGAAGATTCCATCACTTCTTTGACTGACTTGAATTCCAAGAAAGTAACTCAATATCCCCACCATACTTATTTCATATTCACTCTGCATAAGCTTAGAGAATCTTTGGCAAAACTTTTCATTTGTAGAACCAAAGATAGTATCATCCACATAGATCTGAACTAGGATCATATCATCACCATACTTCTTGTAGAAGAGAGTCTTGTCAATAGTACCTCTAGTGAATCCATGCTTAATCAGAAATTCTGATAGTGTGGCATACCAAGCTCTAGGTACTTGTTTTAGTCCATAGAGAGCCTTGAGTAACTTGTATACAAAATTTGGAAATTCTAGATCTTCAAAGTCAGGTGGTTATTGCACATAAACCTCTTCTTCCAACTCACCATTAAGGAATGCACTCTTCACATCCATTTGATATACCTTGAAATTTGAATGTGTAGCAAATGCAAGAAAAATCCTTATTGCTCCAAGTCTTGCAACTGGAGCAAAAGTTTCATCATAATCAGTTCCTTCTTCTTGTGAGTAGCCTTTTGTAACCAACCTTGCTTTATTTTTGGTGACTGTTCCATTTTCATCCATTTTTTTCCTGAACACTCACTTTGTTCCAATTATACTTCTGTTCTTTGGTGCAGGAACCAGTTTCCAAACTTGGTTTCTCTCAAACTGATTTAGCTCTTCTTGCATAGCAGATATCCAATCAAGATCAAGAAGAGCTTCCTCAGTTTTCTTTGGCTCAACTTATGAAAGAAAACATGCATGAAGGCATTCATTTGCAGTTGTAATTCTAGTCCTCACTCCAGCAGTTGGATCACAAATAATTGCTTTTTTAGTGTATCTTCTATCCGTCATTCTGGTATGAGTTTGTTGACTTGAGTTTTATGTGTTTTCTTCACCATTGACATGACTTGCAGAACCTTTCTCTCTTTCTCCCCCTGAGTTTGTGCTATCAAGTTCAGGTCCATGAGCTTTCATTCTCATGATTCACTTGTTAGTATACTTTCCATCTATTCTATGATGTGTGTTGACTTCAGCTTCAGAATCACTATCAATGTTGAGATTTTCAAACTTTAGGGCTTCTGCTTCATTTTCATCAAGGCATTCCAAGCCTGGGCACTTGTCATCATCAAAAGTAACATATGTACTTTCCATAATTTTCTTTTTTTCAAGCACATAAACCTTGTAGGCAGTTCTTTCCAATGAATATCCCAAAAAAAATTGCCTCAAAAACTTTAGTGTCAAATTTTCCCATATATTCAGAGTTGTCCTTCAAAACATAGAACTTACTTCTAAACACATGAAGATGCTTCACAGTAGGCTTCCTTTTAGACAAGATTGAGTAGGGTGGTTTTCCAAGATTCATGTTAATAAGATATATGTTTTGAGTATAACAGGCAGTGTTCACAGCTTCTTCCCAAAAACTAGTTGGTAACTTTGCATCTTGCAGCATTATTCTAGCAGCCTCTACTAGTGTTATATTCTTTCTCTCAACTACCCCATTTTGTTGAGGTGTTCTAGCAGCTAAGAATTCTTGAACAATGCCTTTGTATTTGCAAAATTCAGTTAAGGTTGCATTCCTGAACTCTGTTCCATTATCACTCCTCAATCTTTTCACACAATTCTGATCTTCAATCTGCTTCTCAATCTTCTTCATGTGCTCAATTATGATATATGGATTTTTATCTTTAGAGTGCATAAATTCTACCCATGTATATCTTGAGTAGTCATCCACCATCACAAGTGCATATCTTTTTCTTGAAATTGACTGGACATTAATTGGTCCCAATAAATTTATGTGAATAAGTTGTAAAGGTGCACTTATCGAATTCACAGATTTACTCTTGTGACTTGATCTTTTTATTTTACCTTTTTGACAAGCATCACAGACTTCAACTTGAGCAAATTTCAGATTAGGCATATCTCTTACTAACTCATTTTTAACTAGAGTATTGATTGCCTTGAAATTCAAGTGAGATAGCTTCTTATGCCATGACTTGCTTTGCTCTACAGATGCCTTGGTATAGAAGCAACAAATTCCATCCTCATTTGCTGAGTCCAACTCTGCAACAAACAAGCTTCCCTTCCTTGTTCCTTTCAGAGCAACTTCACCAGTTTTCTTGCTGATAAAAGTGCATTCTTCTTTGTTAAATAAAACCTTAAAACCCTTGTCTGCAAATTGGCTGACACTGAGAAGATTTACTTCAAGACCAGCTACCAGTGCTACATTGTTAGGGCGAAAACACGCACTAATATTCACGCAAGTATACACGTTCGCAAGTAATATAGAATACTTTCTAGTTCGTTCCCTCAGAGACTCAGACTAATTTATTGTCTAATTTAACTCACTCACCAATGTATGATTACTTCTCAATGTTAAGATAATAACACTTAAAATTGTTGATTAAATATTAACTATAGTTAACTACTTAATTAACCACTTAACTAACACATCAATTTATCAATAATAAAACACTCATGAGATCACAACTTCATTATTACTTCCTTCTATAGCCATTGTTATTACCTTTAGCATGTGACAGTGATGATATTAATCGAATAACACGAAACTGATAAAAGCCAACTTTCATTGTACTAATACCATTCTACCAAGCATCCACAATTAAGATAGAAGTTGAGTAGTCATCAATCATGTTGAGTTCCTATATGTCTACAGAAATTGACAACACAACGATTTAAGCACAAGTTATTCCTTTTGATTACATAGGGCAAATAAAACTGTTAGAGTTACCCACTAATCATGCACAACGTACATGAACCTATGCTAGCATGGCAAGTTCTAAATCTCAAGATCCACCGTCGCTTCACAAGAGAATAACACCCTATCTTATATGTTCGCGACGCACATAAGACGAATACGCACAACCAATACTAGATATCATGCAATCATCACACACTAAAGTATTAAACAATTAACTAAAGAATTCCATAATAAATCCGTTGCAACCCCATGATCACAATTAGCCCATAATAGAACTTATTGCCATCATGGGTTCATATAAAATCATGATAAACATCACAAGAAAATAATAACTAAACTAATTATATTAAAATAGAGTACGTCACAAGAGTAAATAAGTCAAAGTAAGAAAACTAGCATCCAGCGTTACAACGAAACAAGAGTCACAAGAAAATATGCTTCCTCTTCGCTGCAGTGTGCTAAATCGGTCTTCTTCCTTATCTCCTTCGCTCCTTGCGCAAAACACAATCTAAAACATAATCTCCTTCTTTTTTCTCTATGAAAACGTCTCAAATCTACTTATATAATAGTCCCATAAAACTCAGATTACATGGAAGTTGGAAGCCAAACAGAAGTGAAGTCTAAAATAATTCAACTTTTTCCCCCACCCTGCGCGGACGCTCAGCATTTTTGCGCGGGCGCGCAAGGCTGCTGCGCGGCCGCTCAGCATTGCTGCGCGGGCGCGCAGGACCCTACTGGAAAAATTCCAGGTTTGCTCCGTTTCTTCGCCGTAATCTGCCCGTTCTTTTCCTTTCTCAACGGTAAACACATGCCAAGGCTTATTCTTGATAATTCCTCCTCCGAAATGCAACTAATACCCTGAAATGCATAAACACTAGAAAAACACATCAAATACACAAAATACTTGATTTCAAGACACCAATTTAAGCCATTTTAAGACGTTCTATGTGGTATAAAATGCCACTTATCACACCCCCAAACTTAAATCGATGCTTGTCCTCAAGCGTCACAGACTCAAAACAAATAAAAATATGCATGAATATAATTTATATGAAAATACAACGATCCCCCTTACTACAATTAACCAACCAAATTGTCACGTCTCAACGAATGCAGTTAGACACTAAAGATCAATAAACTCATGCAAACGGACATACAACCAGAAACGTGGTGTGTGCAAATGCTTAACACATATGCTTCGGAACTAGACCAATTACTATGACTAGACTATCTTCAAGGCAATCCTACGATTATACAAAGAATAAAAATTCTAGACACAAAGTGATATACAACACTACAAGAACTCTGGAGCTTACTACGGAATCGTGCTTTTTATTTATAACTCAAATGCTTATTTGACCGTGCAATGAGTGAGGTCCACAAAAGACTTATACAATGGTATCCATGTAACGAGCGTTAGGTTAGCGGATCCCAGACTCTAAAAGCCTTAGGTCACTAGGCACAAAGTCCCCTAAGAACTTAATAACTCGAATACCAAAGAGCCCACTCTTGATCAATTATGCAAAAAAAATTTTTTTTTTTTCTCTGAGCAAGTGCGTTTCGCTCCATCTTGCTCAACCCTAGACTATTCGCATAACATGCGAGCCGGCTACTAGCCATTTGACGCCTAGCCACAACTAGCAACAAATTCCATTTTTACTCTATTCTTTTTCTTTTTCATGCCTTTACCACTAAGAACCTATTATCAAATTCTAAGCATAATAAATAGATTATCCTCGAAAATAATCAGATCATAACAACAATCTAGCCCTTAAGCATTCTCTAAGACTTAGTGAAAATACAAGTGCTTCTAGCATGCATATCAACCTACACAACTTAATATCACTTTAATGCTATCACTACACTCGCATCAATATCATAATTCAGTCGATAAATCATTGCAAAAGGGATCATGGTATATGCATGAGCTATATGATATGACAAACAAATAAAGCTATATAAAAAAACTATATGGCAAAAATTATGCAACTATATGAACTAACTATCATGAATATGCAGCTATATGACACACAAAATATTCCTTAACTACCACCCCCAAACTTAAAATCTTCACTGTCCCTAGTGAAGGTAGTAGAAAGGAACACAGGGTATACCTACTCGGAGTCATCATCATCATCACCCTCAGTGGGTGGAGTATCAGGCGGCGGGTATGCAGAGTCCTCACCAAAAACTGGCCACTGGATATCAGCTCCAAGGCCTCGAAAAGCAGTCCCTAACGCAAGAGTGAGCTCCTGAGCAAACCTGCTTTGCGTCTCATATATGGCATCCATCCGCCGTGAAAGCCTCCTATACTGGGCATCACCCATCCCAGCACCCTCCTGAGCTCTCGAAGAACCAGCCTCACCACGCCCTGGCCTAGCCATAGTAGCACCTCGTGCTGGACGCCCTCCTGGAAGACGATAACCCAGCCCATGCTCCTCAGGCTCACCATCGGTCCACTCCTGCATCCCATTCAGAGTGCCAGAATCTATCGGAGCTGCTGGCAACTGCAACTGCTCATGAGTCGGCCAGTTCACTCCTACTGCTCGGCATAGCTTCGTAACCGTGGATGCATAAGGGATGTTCATATGCTTTGCTCCCCTCAAAAACTTCAGAATCCCTTGGTAGATAAACTCACCAAGGTCCACATAGTATTCCTCATTCAGAATTCCCCACAACAACTGTGCTCTCTCAACTGTGACCTCGTGTGCATGTGAAGAAGGCAAAATATTAGCACATATAAATGCATTCCATGCACGGGCATACCTGTTCATGGCGATCGCCGGAAAGTGACGATACTCATTATTGGCTGGACTGCGGTTCCAAACTGTGCCCGGTCGACAGAGAGTCACACAAATCAAATCCAAATCAAAATCCTCAGCAGTCTTCTCATTCCAGTTCTCCTCCTCGTGCTTCCTCTCTCGCTGTCCAATCACACGGCGAATTGCCGCAGGATGATAATCAACCGTCAGCCCACGAACTACAGAAAACCCATTCTTTTCAGCCTTCGCGTTCGCGTAGAACTCGCGAACAACACTCATCGGTACTGCTTCGGGTGACTCAGAAAAAGCTATCCACCCCTTCTCTGCAATCATGGGCAACAACTCACCATCCCTCCCTGATGGTAAAAACCCCCTCTCCTTCAGAATCGGCTTCCCCAACAGCCTAGTGTACTCCTCCTCTGCAGCTCTGTCAGTTAACCGAGGCCTTGCAGCAGTACCCCTTGATGAATCAGCAGTAGGAACTGTGCTGCTGCTGTCAATAGTGCGTGCTCTCTTGGGTGCCATTGATTTGTGAATAAAAGTGTGTAAGAACTGATTTTTGATGTTTATGAGAGGGTTTAAGTGTAGGAAGTTTGTGGGAGATATGTAGGATAGGTGTATGTATATATAGGGTGTGGAGTAGGTTAAATTAGATTAGGAGTGGGGTTGAGGGATAAAATTATGGGGTAATGGGAAAAGAATTCGTGGGTTTATGGGTTGTGATGGGTTTTTGTGTTTTTGTTTTTTTGTTTTTTTTTTTTATGAACTGCAAAAAATTTTCTGGAATTCGACCCCTGCGCGGCCGCTCAGCATTTCTGCGTGGGCGCGCAGCAAGCTGCGCGGCCGCTCAGCAAGCTGCGCGGCCGCTCAGCATAGCTGCGCGGGCGCGCAGAGGGTCTCTGGAAAAAAAATTTTCAGCCCCTGTTTTCTGATTTTTTTTGTGTTTTTGGATAGGTTATTAACTTCTAAGTGTTCCTGTAACAACAATTCATGGGTTGCCTCCCACGCAGCGCTTCTTTTTCGTCATTAGCTTGACGTTCCGTACCTTTCTCAAGTAGTCAACAAAATGGCACTAACCACCTCTCGGTTTTCCATGTCCCCATAGTAGTGCTTCAACCGCTGACCGTTAACCTTGAATGCTTGGTCCGAATCATTCTCAAAAATTTCCACCGCTCCATGTGGAAACACAGTTTTGACAATAAAAGGTCCAGACCACCTTGATTTCAACTTCCCAGGAAAAAGTCGGAGCCGAGAGTTGAATAACAGAACTTGTTGCCCTGGCACAAATAACTTAGGATGTAGCTTCCTATCGTGCCACCTCTTCACCTTTTCCTTATACATTTTGTTATTCTCGTACGCTTGAAGTCGAAATTCATCAAGTTCATTAAGCTGAAGCATTCTTTTCTTACCAGCTGCATCTAAATCCAGGTTCAATTTCTTCAATGCCCAATAGGCCTTATGCTCAAGCTCCGCCGGTAGATGACATCCCTTACCGTACACCAACTGAAACGGTGACATCCCAAGTGGAGTTTTGTATTCTGTAAGCCCAAACAGCTTCATCGAGCTTTAAAGACCAATCCTTCCTTGACGGACAAACAACCTTCTCTAGAATGCGCTTTATCTCTCTGTTAGACACTTCCGCTTGACCATTTGTTTGCGGATGATAGGCAGTAGCTACTCGATGATTCACATTATAACGCTGCATCATAGAAGTGAACTTACGGTTGCAAAAATGCGATCCTTCATCACTTATGATTACCCGAGGCGTTCCAAACCTTGTGAAAATTTGCTTATGAAGAAAATTTAGCACTGCCTTTGCATCATTTGTCGGTAAAGCTTTAACTTCGACCCATTTTGAGACATAATCGACTGCCAGCAAGATGTACTGATTATTGCAAGACGAGATAAAGGTCCCATGAAATCGATTCCCCATACATCAAAGACCTCGACTTCAAGCATCACATTTAATGGCATCTCATCCTTCCTTGACAAATTTCCCACTCTTTGGCAACGATCACACCTTAAAACAAACTGATGAGCATCCTTGAACAAAGTAGGCCAGAAAAAACCTGCTTGCAGAATACGAGCTGCCGTCTTCTCACCTCCATAGTGTCCACCATAAACCGTGGAATGGCAGTCTCGTAATATCCCCTCCGTCTCACAGAACGGGATACATCTCCTGATGATCTGGTCAGCTCCTTGTCTAAACAAATATGGTTCATCCCACATATACCACTTCACCTCATGCAGAAACTTCTTCTTTTGAGCGGATGTCAAATTAAGTGGCATTATATTGCTGACAAGATAATTTACAATATCTGCAAACCATGGTTCTTCCTCCTGAATTGCAAACAACTGCTCATCCGGAAAAGATTCATTGATTAACGTCCTATCTTATGAAGTAGAATCGGGATTCTACAACCTAGAGAGATGGTCAGCTACTTGATTCTCAGTACCTTTTCTATCTTTGATCTCTAACTCAAATTCCTGAAGTAAAAGCACCCAACGAATGAGTCTCGGCTTCGAATCCTTCTTAGAAACCAGATAGCGAATAGCTGCATGATCAGTGAATACTGTTACTTTCGTACCAAGCAGATAAGATCGAAATTTCTCAAAGCCAAAGACTATAGCCAAAAGCTCCTTCTCAATAGTGGTGTAGTTCAATTGGGCCCCATTTAAAGTCTTACTCGCATAGTAGACCACATGGAAGAGATTTTTCTTGCACTGTCCCAGAACTGCACCTACCGCATAGTCACTCGCATCACACATCATCTCAAACGGTTCTGTCCAATCTGGTGCTGTAATAACTGGTGCCGTGATCAAACTCTCCTTGAGAGTCTCGAATGCTGCCAAACATTCATCATCAAATTTGAAAGGCACATCTTTCTCAAGTAAATTGCACAACGGCTTAGATATCTTTGAAAAGTCCTTGATAAATCGCCGATAAAAACCCGCATGACCGAGAAAACTACGGATTCCTTTCACCGAATTAGGTGGGGGAAGATTTTCAATGACTCCCACCTTGGCCTTGTCCACCTCCAGACCTTTGCTAGAGACCTTATGCCCAAGGATAATGCCTTCACGCACCATAAAATGACATTTCTCCCAATTAAGCACCAAATTAGTTTCCACGCATCTTTTGAGTACGGCGCGCAAATTATTCAAACATTCCTTATATGAGTGTCCAAAGACGGAGAAGTCATCCATGAACACTTCGACGTTATTTCCAATCATTTCAGAGAATATAGCCATCATACATCTCTGAAAGGTGGTCGGGGCGCCACATAACCCAAACGAAACTCTACGAAAAGCAAATGTGCCAAATGGACAAGTGAAGGTAGTCTTTTCCTGATCCTCTGGTGCAATACAAATCTAATTATACCCAGAATAACCATCCAGAAGACAAAAATACTCATGTCCCGCCAATCTGTCAAGCATTTGATCAATGAATGGGAGAGGGAAGTGATCCTTCCTTGTGGCTTTGTTCAATTTTCTATAATCCGTGCATACTCTCCATCCTGTAACTGTTCGAGTAGGGATGAGCTCATTCTTTTCATTTGAGACCACAGTGATACCTCCTTTCTTAGGTACACTTTGCACGGGGCTCACCCACGAGCTGTTAGAAATAGGATAAATGATGCATGCATCTAGCCATTTCAGAATTTCTTTCTTCACCACCTCCTTCATGATCGGGTTCAGTCTTCGCTGCTGTTCCACAGTTGGCTTACTACCTTCCTCTAACAGAATTTTATGCATACAATATGAAGGACTTATCCCCTTGATGTCTGCTATGGTCGATCCTATAGCCGATTTGAATTCTCTCAAAATCCTTAAGAGTTTGTCTTCCTCACTACCTGAAAGGTCAGCTGAAATAATAACAGGTAACGTAGATGAATCACCTAAAAAAGCATACCTCAAGTGTTCAGGTAATGGTTTGAGCTCCAAGGTAGGTGCTTCCTCTATTGATGGTTTGAGCTTTCCTTCAGCATTCTTAAGGTCAGAAGTATCAAGAGATTCAAATGGTATGTCGAGCTTTTGCTTCCATGGAGAAGCGTTCAGATATTGTAATTGCTCGTTGCTATCTTCATCATCGCTGTCAAAATCCCCCACTAAGGCCTTTTCCAATGCATCAGACATTAGCATGTGATCGAGTTCCGAAGTAACCGCAGAATCAATCACATCCACTTTTAATCACTCCTCATCTTCTGTAGGGAATTTCATTGCCTTGAATATGTTGAAGGTCACATCCTGATCTTGGACCCGTATAGTAAGTTCCCCTTTTTGCACATCTATCAAGGTACGACCAGTAGCCAAGAAAGGCCTCCCCAAGATTATGGGAATCTTCTTATCTTCCTCAAAATCCAGAATAACAAAATCTGCAGGAAAGAAGAGCTTATCCACCTTGACGAGCACATCCTCAACTATGCCCCTTGGGTAAGTAATGGAACGGTCAGCCAATTGTAGCGACATGTATGTGGGTTTTGGATCAGGCAGATCCAGCTTTTTAAAGATCGATAACGGCATCAGATTAATGCTTGCTCCCAAATCACAAAGGCACTTGTCAAAAGTTAGATTGCCAATGGTGCAAGGAATGGTGAAGCTTCCTAGATCTTTTAGTTTTGGTGGTAACTTTTGCTGCAGAACAGCGCTGCATTCTTCCGTGAGAGCAACGGTTTCAAGGTCATCCAGTTTCACCTTCCTTGAAAGAATAGTCTTCATAAACTTCGCATAACTAGGCATTTGTTCCAGAGCCTCAGCGAAAGGTATATTGATGTGAAATTTCTTGAACACCTCCAGAAACTTCCCGAACTGTCTATCCAGCTTTTGTTGCTGCAATCTCTTAGGAAAAGGTGGTGGAGGATAGAGCTGTTTCTCCCCTGTATTAGCCTCAGGCAGAGTGTGTTCAACAGTAGTCTTCTTTGGTTCCGCCACTTTCTCCTTTTGCTTAGATTCTTCATCTCTAACTTCAGCTTCGACTTCTTTTGCCTTTTCAGCATCAGCTACTTTTCCAGACCTTAAGGTAATAGCCTTGACTTGCTCTTTAGTTTCCTTCCTTCCTGGTACTTCCATGTCACTGGGAAGAGTGCCAGGTTGACGATTGAGCACTGCATTGGCTAATTGACCGATTTGATTTTCCAAGGTCTTGATAGAAACCGCCTGACTCTTGCACAACAGCTTAAGTTCCTCAAAATCAGCACTAGTAGGTGCAGCTGCACTTCCCTATTGAGGATATGATTGCCTTGTAGCATACTGTTGTGGTTGCTGGAATCCAGGTGGGTTAAACTGTTTACTTACTCCTTGCTGATATGTTGGCTGAATAGCATTCTGATTATTCCCCCAGCTGAAATTTGGATGATTTCTGTTGTTAGGATGATAGGTCGCTGGCACAGGCTGCTGTTGTCGCTGATAATTATTCACATACTGAACAGATTCGTTGACAAGAGAACACTAATCCGTAGCATGAGAACCTGCACAAAGCTCACAAACCATAGTTATTTGATTAACTCCATACGTAGCCAGAGAATCAACCTTCATTGATAGCGCTTGGAGCTGAGCTGCAATAGTGGTGGCTGCATCAACTTCTAGAATACCTGCTACCTTGCCTAACGTCATCCTCTGAGTTGGGTTTTGATGCTCGTTTACAGCCATTGTCTCTATAAGATTATACGCCTCAGTATAGCTTTTAGCCCATAAGGCTCCTCCAGCTGCTGCATCGAGCATGGGCCGAGATTGGGCCCCCAAACCATTATAAAAACCAGTGATTACCATCCAATCTGGCATTCCATAATGTGGACATTTTCTCAATATTTCCTTGTAGCGTTCCCAAGCCTCGCACATAGATTCTGTAGGTTGCTGCGCAAACTGAGTAAGAGCACTCCTCATAGCAGCAGTCTTTGCCATTGGATAAAACTTTACCAGAAACTTTTGCGCAAGATCTTGCCACAGAGTGATGGACCCAGCTGGTTCAGAATGTAACCAGTCTTTAGCTTTATCCCTCAGTGAGAATGGGAAAAGCCTCAACTTGATAGCCTCATCAGTCACGCCATTATACTTAAAAGTGCTGCAGATCTCGACAAAATTCCTTATGTGCATGTTGAGGTCTTCAGTTGCCGCTCCTCCAAAAGAAACAGAATTCTGCACCATCTGAATAGTGCCCGGCTTGATTTCAAAGGTGTTAGCTTGAATAGCCGGATAAAGGATGCTTGACTGAATGTCATCAATTTTAGGCCGAGAAAAATCCATAAGAGCTGGATCAGCTTGAACAATACGATCTCCCATATTTACTGGTTCTTTCTGCTCAGTTCCTGAATCCGAATCCTCAAAATCTAACTTCTCCGGAGTATCAAGAACTTCGTCTTTCTCCTCAGCTGTATCTAAGGTCCTCTTGCAAGCACGAGAACGAGTTTGCATAAACGCTTGCTAAAGTACCTGAAACACAACCGAAAAGAGTAATTAACTACTACGTCCTAATCACTGAGTCCTAATGACCAATGATGGTAAGTACATAAACTAAACAAATACGCCGAGTCCCCGGCAGCGGCGCCAAAAACTTGTTAGGGCGAAAACACGCACTAATATTCACGCAAGTATACGCGTTCGCAAGTAATATAGAATACTTTCTAGTTCGTTCCCTCAGAGACTCAGACTAATTTATTGTCTAATTTAACTCACTCACCAATGTATGATTACTTCTCAATGTTAAGATAAGAACACTTAAAATTGTTGATTAAATATTAACTATAATTAACTACTTAATTAACCACTTAACTGACACTTCTATTTATCAATAATAAAACACTCATGAGATCACAACTTCATTATTACTTCCTTATATAGCCATTGTTATTACCTTTAGCATGTGACAGTGATGATATTAATCGAATAACACGAAACTGATAAAAGCCAACTTTCATTGTACTAATACCATTCTACCAAGCATCCACAATTAAGATAGAAGTTGAGTAGTCATCAATCATGTTGAGTTCCTATATGTCTACAGAAATTGACAACACAACGATTTAAGCACAAGTTATTCCTTTTGATTACATAGGGCAAATAAAACTGTTAGAGTTACCCACTAATCATGCACAACGTACATGAACCTATGCTAGCATGGCAAGTTCTAAATCTCAAGATCCACCGTCGCTTCACAAGAGATTAACACCCTATCTTATATGTTCGTGACGCACATAAGACGAATACGCACAACCAATACTAGATATCATGCAATCATCACACACTAAAGTATTAAACAATTAACTAAAGAATTCCATAATAAATCCGTTGCAACCCCATGATCACAATTAGCCCATAATAGAACTTATTGCCATCATGGGTTCATATGAAATCATGATAAACAACACAAGAAAATAATAACTAAACTAATTATATTAAAACAGAATACGTCACAAGAGTAAATAAGTCACAGCAAGAAAACTAGCATCCAACGTTACAACGAAACAAGAGTCACAAGAAAATATGCTTCTTCTTCGCTGCAGTGTGCTAAATCGGTCTTCTTCCTTATCTCCTTCGCTCCTTGCGCAAAACACAATCTAAAACATAATCTCCTTCTTTTTTCTCTATGAAAACATCTCAAATCTACTTATATAATAGTCCCATAAAACTCAGATTACATAGAAGTTGGAAGCCAAACAGAAGTAGAAGTCTAAAATAATTCAATTTTTCCCCGACCCTGTGCGGCCGCTCAGCATTTCTGCGCGGGCGCGCAAGGCTGCTGCGCGGCCGCTCAGCATTGCTGCGCGGGCGCGCAGGACCCTACTGGAAAAATTCCAGGTTTGCTCCGTTTCTTCGCCGTAATCTGCCCGTTCTTTTCCTCTCTCAACGGTGAACACATGCCAAGGCATATTCTTGATGATTCCTCCTCCGAAATGCAACTAATACCCTGAAATGCATAAACACTAGAAAAACGCATCAAATACACAAAATACTTGATTTCAAGACACCAATTTAAGCCATTTTAAGACGTTCTAAGTGGTAAAAAATGCCACTTATCATACATCTTCAATGACAACATTTCCAGAAATTAATTTGCCATATATATCCCATTGTGAAACCTTTGCTGTTGTCTCCAAAACAGCAAATGGGCCAGCCTTCTCCTCAAACTGTGATAGCAGGGCCATATCACCTGTCATATGTCTTGAGTATCCACTATCTGTGATCCATATGACTTTTTTCTTTTTGCCCTGCGCACAATGAGTTTAAGTGGGTTTAGCAACCCAAGCAGTGTTGGGTACTTTCTTCTTGTTAACAGATTTGATAGAGGTAGAGTTTGATGATTCAGAAAGAATAGAGTTCATTGAATGATGTGCATTATCCTTTTGAGCTGAAGAATTAATATTGATTTCCTTAAGATCAACTGTTAGCTTGTGGCAACTTATCATTACTTTCATGTTGCAAGGTATGCAATCAAACTTATCACAGAATGAGTAGGGATTTTCAGTTTTTGCTTCATTGTACTTGCATGCTCCCATTCCTAGCTTACTAACAACCTTTTTACAAAGGTGAGTTAGATAATGAACAGAGCCATATTTTTGACATTATTTTCTTGGAGCATCTGCAACACAAGCAAAGTTGTTGCTCTTGTTTATCCCAATTTTTATTCCCAACAAACATAAGGGGAGTTGAATGTAATTCTGGCTACTTTTTCAATTTTAAAAACTATTCTACTATGAATATATATCAGTGTTTGATTTAGCTAAAGTACGGAATGAGAGTATTGAATAAATCAAACACAAATTTATCAAATACAAGTATTTAAAAACTTTCTGGTGGATTGAATTTATCCAACAGAGATATATTAATATGAGAACTCTGTGATGCAATATCTTTGCACACAGCTGCTTACAAGTTGAACTTACAAGAACAGAGAAATTCTTTACAGATATAACTTTATCTATTTCTCTGGTAATTGCCTACTAACTTGGATACTATTCTACTTGCTACACTTGGTTTATATATCACCAAGTTACATGATTAAAAGACAAACAAATAAGACAAAATATTTCTAGTCTAATTTCATGGTTCTCTATTTCTCAATCCAGCATCTTTGAATATCTTCAGTTTGGCATGGAAATGGAAATGCTTCTTTGTTCCCTAAAACCTGTAAATAGGCTGCCACATTCCATTTGCTTACAATCAACGTATATGACTGTTAAGTCACTATCAACTGCTCTTTTGAATTTGTTCATCTATTGGAACTAAGTTAGATCATCCGTTAAAACTCAGTGGGATCATCCATTGGGATTTTGTTGGATCATCCGTTGAGAGTCTAGTTGATCATCCGTTGAGAATTTAGTTGATCATCTGTTGAAGCCTTGTGGAACATCCTTTGAGACTATCTTTATAGCAGTTAACTCCATTTCATTTATACAAGATTATATGACATCTAATATTTACAATTAGCAAACCTATCTTTTATATCAATCTAGTATTCAACATGACTTAAAATATTCTACAACATCTAGTTCTTTAAGGCATTACAATATGCAGAAATGTGCTACTAAACTTATTAATACATAAACTACCCTTTCAACGGATATTGAAGTGATCATCCATTGAAAGCTATAAAGTTACTAGATAAAATCTACTAAGTATTTTGTTTAACTTATCATCAAGTACACAATATATTCCTAACAATCTCCACAAATTTATGTCTACTGGAATTATAGCCATAAATTAAGAGAAACTTGATGATAACAAAACACCCTATGAATACAGACTGAATTATAGTAGATAAAATTTACAAGTGCTGCAAATTAATGACAAACATATAGAGGAAGGTTTGTAGAGAGTCTCACAAGCCATTTTCAAGGTGCTACTCTAGACTGAGCAGATTTAGATTATTTCCTTGACTGTCTGAACTTCTTACCCAACTTCTCATTATTTTCTTCAATCTGGTGTTAAAATTGCTTGTAGAATTCAGATTTATCCTCATTTGTCTGATCCAGCTTTTTTTGCATATCCATAAGAGTTTCATTGCTTGAAATCTTAAGCTGATCTTCCAATCTGAAGAATCTTCTGATGCATTTTTCATCTTTGAACTCTATTATCTAGTAAGGCCTCAAATGCACTCTTTATCTAGTGAATAGAATAGTTAATGCTCTTGGGAGTGCATTTGGGTTTCTTTTGATGTTCATTATCTCCTCAATTTTATTTAGTACCATTTTCTTGGCAACAATGTTGAATCCAAAATTCTTCTTTATTGAGGAGAAAATTTTCACCAAAACAGATTAGCCTTCATTGAAAATTCTGTGAAGTGGCCAAGTCATCTCTTTTCCACCCTTGTACCTGAACACTAATCTTTCTGGAAGATGTTTATAAGCATCACTAGCTCTACCTTCTTGTAGCTCATCCAGATAAAGATTTATGTCTGAGAATTCTTTGATGTAACAAATGAAGAGTTGATCTCCCTTATTGACAGTTGGTTTGGGTTTGGCCAATGATTTGGATTGAAGTCTGACAGGCTTGACCTTCTTGATTGCTCTTTACTTTGTCTTCTTTGGCTTGGATATGATTGGAATGTTTAGATCAGGAAGAGGTAGGCTTTCTCAATCTATAAGTTTATCCTTGAGAATTATGGTTTCACCGTGGAAATTCATGTCAGGATAAACCTTGAATTCATCTTATTCCATTTTGGGCATGGCTATTTGACTTGAGGTAGTAGATTGGGTTGGCATATATTCATCCTCGTCTTCATTGAAATCCGACCTCCTATTTGGTTTGAGCTTGTATCTTTGTTTCTTAGTCTGCTTTGATTCTACTTGCTTTTTTTCATTCTGAGTCTTAGCTGTTATAGTGGGCATTACAGAATCTGTGGTTATAGGCTTCTTAGCTTGGTTCTTGGCCTCTAAAGCAGCTTGCTTTTGTTATTGTTTGAGCCCCACCTTTTCTTTTTTCTTAGCCTCTGGAAACTGTGGATGTCCAACCACCACACAGATTCTGCGAGTCCTGCAACAGATATATTATCGAGTGCTACAACACCAGATACGGTTTCTGATAATGAGAGCAGCAGCACAAATTCTGAAGGTAGCAACGAACCCAAGAAGCTCAGACGGTTGAGCGATATCTACAACAACACAGAGGAGATAGAACCAGGGGATGAATTGTTCTTTGTTGGTGTTGAAGAGCCTGTCCACTATAAAGAAGCTGGAAAAAGCCAGGAGTGGGAGAAAGCGATGAAAATTGAAATGGAAGCAATATAAAGGAACAATACATGAGAGTTGACCACATGCCACCAAGTCATAAACCCATTAATCTGAAGTGGGTTTTTGAACTCAAACGGGATTCAAATGGAGATATTATCAAATATAAGGAAGAATAGTGGCGAAAGGATACGTCCAAATTCCTGGTGTGGACTTTTAGGAGATTTTTGCTCCTGTAACGCGTCTCGAAACCGTTCATTTACTGCTTGCTTTGGCTACCAAAAACTTCTGGGAGGTGCACCACCTTGATGTGAAATCTGCGTTTTTAAACGGAGAAATTTTGGAGGAAGTTAATGTCTCTCAACCGGAGGGTTTCGTAAAGCCAGGAAAAGAGCAGCTAGTGTACAGATTAATTAAGGCATTGTACGGGCTGCGTCAAGCCCCACGAGCATGGTACAAGAAGCTGAGTAAGACACTTGAAGAGCTTGGTTTTATCAGATGCCCGTACGAGCATGCGGTGTACACAAAAAGGGAGGGTGATAAAGTTCTGATAGTAGGAGTATATGTCGACGATCTCCTTGTCACAGGTACAAATATCACTGAAATCGAAAAATTTAAGAAGGAGATGAATGTGAAATTTGAGATGAGTGATTTAGGGAAGCTTTCATACTACTTGGGAATGGAGGTGAAACAAGGAAAGGGGTATATCGAACTCAAACAAGCTGTCTACGCCAAGAAAGTGCTACAAAAGGTCTGGATGTTAGAATGTAATCCGGCAAAATACCCGATGGAGCCAAAAGAGCAACTCACAGCTGATATATAGGGCGAATTGGTTGATGCTACGCGTTATAAAAGCATTGTGGGAGGTCTGCGTTATCTTGTACACACGCGACCCAATATAGCTTATGTAGTGGGTATAGTTAGCCGCTTTATGGAAAAACCTACAGTAATACATCTTAATGCTGTAAAACGGATTATGAGATATGTTAAAGGTACCCTGGAGTATGGTTTGGTGTATTCAAGTGTCAGCGAAAATAATATCTTAACTGGATACTTAGATAGTGACTTAGCTGGGCACGTTGAGGACATGAAGAGTACTAGTGGGGTGGTATTTTACTTGAACGAGAGCTTGATAACGTGGGTGTCGCAGAAGCAAAAGTGTGTGGCTTTATCGTCCTGCGAGGCGGAATTTATGGCTGCAACTGCTGCTGCATGCCAAGGAATCTGGTCGCGCAAACTGTTAAGTCAGATAACAGGAAGTCAGGTGGGTCCCGTGATTTTATATTTGGATAATAGATCTGCTATCGACTTAGCAAAAAATCTTGTTTTTCATGGGAGAAGCAAACATATAGACATTAGATACCACTTTATACGTGAATGTGTAGAGCATGGGAAAATAGTCATCAAGCACGTGATCACAGATATGGAGCGAGCTGATACCTTGACAAAGGCTCTGGTTAGAGTGAAGTTCGAACGCATGCGCAGGCTTCTGGGTGTTAAAGACTTGTGCACACAAGTTTAGATTACGGGGAGATTGTTGGTTTTATTTAATCTAAACTTGTTTATATATATTTTATTTATGTTTTTATTATGTTTGAAAATAGGTGGTGGACGTGCATTGCAGGTGCAGTAGTAGTTTTGATTAAGTCTTTAGCTGTTAGAGTCTTTTTAGGATCATGGAGAAATAAATGGAGTAGTAGAGTACGTGTAGGAGTGTTTTCTATGTCTCAGCTACCACTATTGTTGGAAGCTTATTTATTCTGTTATGTATCTCATTTTATAAACATCAGACTTTCTACGTACTTTTCCTCTCTCTGTTAATATAAACACCTATATATATATAAGTTGATAGTTCAGTTTATTTCATCAAAATGTAGCTTAAATTATTGCAAAACGTATCAATTTTTGAATGATATCCTACAAATATCATAATTTAATTGAAAATTTTGCAGATTGCACAGATTTTACAAGTCTAACGTTGCAAAATATATTATTCCACAAAACATGCTTACTTTGCACAAAATAAATGTTCATGTTCCAGAATATACATATTATACTTGTAAATATATGAGATTTGCATGATTTTATTGAAGTAATGATATTTGTGAAACATGTTTTGCAAGATAACACATTTTAGAAGATATTTTATTTGCAAAACATAGATGGACTTTATAAGGTGAACTTCATACAACTTTACTCTATAAGTGACTCATAATTTAACAATATTCAGTCACTAGTCAACTGTTTTTATATTTTAAAGCATTTTTAATCACATATTAAAAGATAGATGCACACGTTATACTTTACTACCCTATAACTAGTACCATTTATGTTTGTTAAAATAATTATTATTTTATTATTTTTATTTTTAATATTATATATATTGTAGACACACATGAAATATAATTATATGAATCCATTATATTAACGAAATTCAAGTAATTATATTGAATTTATTTTATTAAATAAAAAAAATTCATAAAGAATCTCTCTTTTCTTCTTTTTTTTTAAAAAAAATATTTTAAATATTCCCAATCTCATCGATTAATTTATAAAATTCATACAAGATTGTGTAATTATATCGATTAAATTTTGATCACTGGGAGGATAATAGTTTTAAAATTATCAAAGATTAATTTTTTAATTTCCAATCAAAAATCAACCAGAAATCGATTTATTTTATTTTTTATTATATATAATTATAAATTTTAATTACCAAAATTAAATCAAAGTTGCACAATATTTTAATTTAAAAAATCATTGAACTTTAATTATAGAGTTTAGAGTAATTTTACAGTAGGAATCATAATAAAATCACACTTATCAAAAATTATTTTAAAGTAAAATTAAATTTAAAATTATTTTTTTCCAAATTTTAGTTGTTAAACTTTTTAGAATCCCATACAGTCTATCCAAGGTGAATTCCTTTTAATCTTGAGAGTTTCTTAATAAGATTGTCATACATTTCCATTTCTTTGGTAGAGATCTGAGGAATTTGAGGTTTGAGTCCTTTGTTTAATAGACTCTTCCATGCAACTTTAGAGCATTCAGCAGTTTTTGAAATCTACTAAAAATGTCAGTGAGTGGCTCACTTTCTTCACTATGAAAATGCTCATATTGTTGAATCAAGAGTTGTATTTTATTTTCCCTTACTTGCTCAGTTCTATCACATATGACCTGAATAGTATCCCAGACCTCTTTAGCAGTTTTACACTTTATGATCTTGTCAAACATGTTACCATCAACACCATTAAACAAAATGTTCATGACCTTCTTAACCTTATGAACTTGTTTAATATGTGGATCAGACCATTCTGCTCTAGGCTTTTGGATGGATGGCTTATTTACTATAGCAGCTCTCATAGGGACATGTGGGCCTTTCTCAATGCAGTCCACATATTCTAAATCTTGAGAGAGTAGATGCAGGTGCATCTTCACCTTCTCATCCTGTTCTGTTTCTTTTGTAATGGTAGTTCAAATTTTATTGGAACTTAATTACTTTAATGTTTCGTAATTTTGTGCTCTCTAAGGTCTGTCATATTAGGCTTCTGCAATAGCAAACATCACATTGCTAAAACATAAATAGACCTGGGAAAAGAATATTTTGGTGTTGCAGTCTTTTTTCTTTCAGTTTTCTGTATGTGTCCTGATCTCTATATCAATCTTATCTTAAATCCTTAACTGCTTGGACAACAAACTTGTTTGATTAGGGTCATGCATGTGATCTTTGAACACTAGTGAGTTTAAGTTGATCAAAATTAAGTAGTTAAGAGGACAGGGCTTTTTTGTCAAATTTAAAGGATTTGAAGTGATAAAAGTATAAAACTGATATTATGAATTCATAATGTTGGACTCTTTGGAAGAAACTTCGTTAATGTCTTTAAAATTCAACTTTTTGTTATGTTTTTAGTCATATACTATCTATGTAAACATGTATACCAAGATAGCTGTTATTTAAGCTCTGCAGTACCACGGACGTATGTGCTATTGAACATTTAATTAACTCTGGAGTTTATAGTCCAAAACTATATTGCTTTGGAAAGTCTTTCCCAGTAAATATTTCACTAAACCTATGTTTATTTGTTACTTCTTGTAGTGTACATGTCATTTACCAGCAGTCTCACTACTTAGTAATGTCGTTGTAGCTGTTAGATTATTACTCTTCTATCTTTTAGATTGGCTATAGCAAGGATGTGGATAATGTAATACAGTTATTATTAACTTTTAACCAGTAAAGGATCGTTGTATTTTAAATAATTTATTTATGTTTAATGCACTAGGAAACCAAGATAGATGCAGCGGAGATCCAAAACTGTGATTTTGAGTCCCACCAGAGAACACGATCCATTTCCATCAGCATGCCGCCTTCTCCTATAGAAGACCACTTGGAGGGGAAGAAAAGAGTTCTCTTTAGGGATGATTGTGAATTAATTTCCAGCAGCGGTGTTTCACATTCTCCACTTTCTACTGATATTCCAAAGATCAAACAGCCAATCTTTGGTTCACAGCCAATACCAAAAGGCTCTGAGTTAAATGATGCAGTTATAAGTGGAAAAGCTCCTGACCTCCCCCTCAGAAACCCCATGAGAAAGACTCTTACAGATAAAAGATACAATTCTTTTAAAACTTTTTCTGGAAAGTTAGATAGACAATTATCAAATTTGCGTGGAAAGGTAAATGAGACAGGAACACCACTTAAAAAAACTACTGAAATGGAGAATGTACCTGTTCACCGATATTTTGATGCCTTGGAAGGACCGGAGTTGGATACTCTTAGGGTATGTTCTGATGACCTTTCTTTTTACAAGTTCTTCATGTTCTCAATGTATTTGTGACAATTTGCATGTCAAGATTTAGCTTCTACTTGTCAAACTAAAAACCTTTATACACGGATCAAAAAGTAAAGTTTCATTTGTATGGAATTGTTACCTTTTACTAATTTGTGTGCATTCAAGCGTCACTTACACAATTATAGATATATTTGTCAAATAGTGTGCCTTTGCACACCGGAAAAATTATATTCATCTAGTTCTGGTTTTTTGTTGAAATACTAATATGTTCATATTATATGTACTGTCATCAAACTTACAGCCTTCAGAGGAAATACTGCTTCCAGACGATAAACTGTGGCCATTTCTTCTTCCTTACCCTATCTCTTCATTCGGTTTATGCCTTGGTGTCAGCAGCCAAGCCATAATGTGGAAAAATTTAGCCGTCATCAAACTTACAGCCTTCAGAGGAAATAATGCTTCCAGACGATAAACTGTGGCCATTTCTTCTTCGTTACCCTATCTCTTCATTCGGTTTATGCCTTGGTGTCAGCAGCCAAGCCATAATGTGGAAAAATTTAGCCACAAGTACCACAATGGGATTTCTCCATATCAGCACGAAAGTAAACATTATTCTATGGTTCTTATCCGTTGTTCTTTAGCGTGGTGGCTTTCACCTACATTCTGAAGATTGTATTCTACTTTGAGGCTGTTCGTCGTGAGTACTATCATCCAATACGTGTCAACTTCTTCTTTGCTCCGTGGATAGCCTTGTTGTATTTAGCTCTAGGAGTTCCACCTTCTTTGACAAAAGACCTGCATCAGGCTTTATGGTATGTCCTCATGACGCCTATCTTAATCCTTGAGCTGAAGATATACGGACAGTGGATGTCAGGAGGACAGAGAAGACTTTCAAAGGTAGCAAATCCATCAAACCATCTTTCTGTTGTTGGGAATTTTGTGGGGGCACTATTGGGTGCAACACTGGGGTTAAAAGAAGGACCGATTTTCTTTTTTGCGGTTGGACTGGCTCACTACACAGTCCTGTTTGTTACACTGTACCAGAGGCTTCCAACAAATGAAACGCTCCCAAAGGAACTCCATCCCGTGTTCTTTCTTTTTGTTGCTGCACCTAGCGTTGCTTCAATGGCATGGGCAAGAATACAAGGATCATTCGATTTTGGGTCAATGATTGCTTATTTTATCGCTCTGTTCCTTTATTTCTCACTGGTTAGTTCTTCTGCATAAATAAGCCACAAATCTTTATTCATATACCTACATTTCATTAATTCAATTCTCAGTAACACAGACTGTTGCTTCTAAACGTTTCCTATCATATTTAGGTTTAGTATGAATGACATTCAGTTTAGTAATGAATAAATTTACTTTTAGTGTTGTTTGCACAAAAAGTTGTGATACTAATCCTAGAATGATGCTCAAAAAAATATGGAAACTCATCAAGTTGATTGCGGTCCTGTTTCACTTGTTCAGTTGAAATATTTGTTGGCTAAAAGTCCATCCCTCTTTTTGTTTCTGCAGGCTGTTCGAGTTAATTTCTGCCGAGGATTCAGGTATTTTCCACAATATGGATTCTGTATTTGGTATTTATGATTCCTTCAAAATATAGCTGTCTGAGGTTTTGAGCTTTATTTCCATCGTTATTTATAGGTTTTCACTGGCTTGGTGGGCCTACACTTTCCCAATGACTGGTGCTGCCATTGCAACCCTTAGGTACTCACTTGAAGTGTCAAATGTTATAACCAAGTCACTGTCGATCATACTTTGTGTCGTTGCAACATTCACACTGACAGCCCTCCTCGTGACAACAATTTTCCATGCTTTCGTAAAGACCTTTTCCCGAATGACATTGCCATTGCCATAAGTGACAAAAGGCCAAACCCTGTCCGAAAATGGTACCATCGAAGAAATGGTAGCACAGATATGAAAGAAACCGAAAACTACCTCAAGTTTACAGACTCAAATGGCAAAGATATTGAGGCCTGTCTAAAATCTTCAGGTTCAGGCGCCAATGAAGAAAATACCCATGTTTCAGCTTTGTAGAACAATATCTCACTGCATTACAGTACATGAGAAATTAACTGTCTTAATCTTCACATCTGCGAGAGAGAAACTCGTTGTTGAACCATCTTCACTTCTTGGACAAAAGAGGATAGTAGGTTGTGCTTGACGGGATGCTTAAGTGTCTATCTGTATCAGCTGTCATGAGTTCAACCCCCGGAAATCTCCTAATTTATTATATATATGTTTGAACAAGGCAAGGCTGGTGCATTGGGACTTCTCCCCTATGTGAACGCCTTCTGCAGTGTGCAGGGCCTAAGAGGAACTCGCTATACAGTTCTTGAAGTTCCGATGACATTGTTGTGCACATCATATAGAATGTGAAAAGTTGTTTGCTAGAAATCTTCGAGAGGCAAGTGTTATTTCTAGTTATTTCAGAAACCGCTACGTTTTAAATATGTACTTCTACTATAGTATAGTTCCGAATTTAAAGATCAAGCTATTGAACAAATACAAGATTAGACTTTTTCATTTGAACACTTCTCTGAAATATTATGTTTGAGCAATGTTACTACATCAAGATAGCAGACCACACAGTTACTGATATGAATGTACATGGCGTGCATTATAAAGATGGCTGATTTCTGTAGGTTGTTAGAACCTCCTTGGCGGTGAGATGATAATTCTAAAACTTTTGCCTCAAGTTTATGTATATAAGAAAAATAAGTGTTACTTTATATTGCTGATAATAAGCGCAGTAAGATATGCTGCAACAATCGTCTGTTCAATCATTTGTCCAATTGAACATATGATATAAAAGATTAGCAAATCTTGTTTGAGATCATTGTAACATAGAAGGAAATGCACCTGAATATTTACTAAATTTTTTTAATATAAAGTAATTAATTTGACTTAATAAAATATACACACTGCTTTTAAAACGGGTAGATGGTTTTTGATGGGTTGGGCCTGACTCTTTAGTGCCCAGTAGTCTGTACTTATATACTCAAGTGAGCTGCGACTTGTTGGTACATAATAATTTTCTTTAACTCCCCTGTACTATGTTTCAGTTCTATACTCAAGTACAGGATTTATAAGTTGTTCTACAGTCTCTACTATTTAATCCTCAGGTTTCTTGCTTGAATATTCATTTTCTTCTATATTTATGCAAACAAGCAAGGTTCAAGTAATAATACTTTAGCAAAAACAAAAAAGTAAATAATAACACATTTTCCATAGTAAGTGCAAATATTTATATGTACTCCTGTTAGACTGATTTTTTTTACTAATTAATTATACACGACCATGCATCAGTCAAATTTCTAATCTCCCGTAACGAAGTCTCTAAAAACTCAATCACTGCATCAACACTTCGTTGAATAATTTGGATGCCCTTAGTTTCTTTATTATGGTGCCTTTATGACAACTGTTTTGTATTAACATGAGGTTTGTTTATGAAAAATATTGGAATTCTGTAGTAATTATGTTCATGTATTAACCCTGTTGATGCCTTGAAGTAAATTACAACTCACAATATATACATTTGTGTTAAAATCACATGTATTTGTCCATAAATAAGTTGTGAGTATAAGTTTGAAATTGTAAAATTACATTTAAGTTGGATATGATGACTCATCAAATTTTGTTTGTAAAACATATTATAAGATTTTGGAGAATGCTATTTTTAAATTAAATTAATCAAATGTTTTTTGTGGGCCTCCTTCCAAAGTAATTAATATTCTTCTATTATTGGATGATTATGGAAGGATATGAGTTGCTCTTTGTAATAGATGTTGAGTATATAGTAATATATTTTTGACCATATATTTATTTCGATCATTATAAATTATAATGAGATCAATTCAAAGTTATTTTCAAATTAAAAAACAACTTTTATCCATATATTTAGTTTGATCATTACATGTTTCTAAAATTTTGAAAGTAAAATCAATAAACAGGATATGCTCGGTAAATTATTTTTAAATTTAAAAATTATGTACCGTGGTTCAGTCCCACGTGAATATATTAAATTATTGGGTTAATCACTCAAGAGGATATGCGAGAAATGATTGATGATTCGAAAATGGTATTCATTCTCGTCTTCGTTACGGGAGTGAAACCAAGTGATCTACGAACATATAAAATTTTAAGGATATTTGGGAAATATCTAAAAATTATGTAACTGGTTTAGTCCCACGTGAATATATTGAATTGTTGGGATAATCACTCAAGGAAATTTGGGCAATATATAATAAACTAGCATAATAACTTATGCGAGACACATGTCATTTTCTAGAGTTTTTTATACATCATGCAATTATAATGTTTGTAGAGCAACTCCAACAATATCCTTATACAAACTCTTGAGTCAAATTTTGAAGAAATTGAGATAAAATTTCTTTTCAACAAACTCAATGTCCCCCTCTATAACATTAGGAGCTTTGAATGCTTCCTCATTTTTAGGAGTGAATATCCCCTCAACTATTATTATATTATATTTTTCTTACCCGTTATTTTATATTTAATGAATAAATATAAACAGAGCAGTAAATGTACGTTTAAAACGAAACGATTAAACTTAACCTGTAGAATGGCGTTAGTATATATTCAAATAAAAAACTACAGATTAACATATATGTTGAATACATAGTTGACCAAAATCTTGAATTTATTTAATTAAACTATATGTAATGCTCTATATTGTTACTAAGTTCACTATTAACTTACAATTAATTTACTCAATTTAAAAAGATAAAAAATACATAACAGAAGTCAGAATGACTTGCGATTATAATATACAATAATATAAAATTTATATTATTGCTAATATTAAAGTTGATTTTAATGAAAAATATTAGTTTTTGAAATTCAACGTATGTATGTATGGGAAAATGTTAGTTTTTTTATTTACACTAATGTTAACAAAGTAAGATTAAGTTATATGTATGTGTGTGTTAGCATGTAAATTATTGTATGTTACATCTCTTAGTAAATTATGATGGTTTCAATTATTTATATGCTAAATATCTGATTTATGTACATGTATAATCATTATTAACATCTAGTGAGATAATTGATTACTTAAATAACATGCATTTATAATTATTCAGAAATTAAAATTATATAATAAATAAATTGCTATAATTTATATATGGTATTCACATTATCATTGACAAACAATCCATATCAATTTTTTACGCAACCGGGTATCAATCATTGTTGTAACATACAAATGAATTATATATTTTTAAAACTTATTATTGATATTCATGTTTTTTTTCAAGAATTTGAAAGAAAAATTATATTTATATCGTTATTTAAACCGTTTTTAAGTTTCTTTCATTACAACTCTAATATTTCTTCATATAATAATTTGATAACATTTTATACTATTCTTCTAAAATTAAAAATTTTCAGTTCGATAAAGTTTTATAAATATCAGTTGAACTGATTAACTGTTTCAAATTATTGAACAATATATGTTTTTTCCTTAAATAATATAAAATGCATTGAATCAAATGCTACAATATAGTATTGATATAACTTTTATTTCAATAATTCAAAATATTTGTACAATATTATCTTGATCAATGAATATTGTTGATCTAAAAGAATTCTTTTTAAAAAGTTAGTTTTTTTTTAAAGTGAAAAATGAAAAATAAATCGATTTAATATATCATCGTAGTTTTAACAAATCTAGTAAGATCTCATTTCAAATTTCAAATATTCTTAAAATTGGGACAAATCCCAAAAATAATAATACGTTACCAGTGATATTAGTAATTTTAATATAAATAATTACTTGACTTGATCCTATAAAGATCTCAAACACATTAATTTATATTAACATAAGTTATTAAAAAATTTCACATTATTGATAAGATATTCTCGCCGAACTTTTAATTTAAATTTACTAAACGTAGAATGTGACGATGTTTCGGCCGGGTCATGTAGTCAAATTTCGAGTATTTTTTGAACAATGAGCTAGTTTCTAAAATGCATTGATTCATTATAATTCGAGCTTATCTAAATATGTAATACCAATATAGATTATTTATAAATAAACGATTCTATTTTCAATATTTTTATAATAAAAGATATGTTAAAAATATATGAGATATATTTTCAAACTAAAAAATAATTAATAAATAAGATAATAATCAATTTATGTACTACGCCTAATTTTATATTTGGAATTCAATTCTTTAAAATTAACTGTACAAATATTTAACTAACTATCTTTTTTTTTTGCGAAATTCAAGTAAGTATCTTTAATGTTAAATAAAATATTCATTTAGCACAATTCTGTATGATAAAAAACACATGTGACAATATGGTGTGGTGGTAAGAGGTTGTATAGTTAAATTAAATAACTTGAGTTTGATTCCCATAAACCATATCTTTTATATAAATATTAAAAACATGGGTAATTTAGTCTTTTTAATGAGACTTTTTAATCTCATGAATTATATCTTTGTTCTTCTATTATATATAGAAGAGATTAAGGAATATTTTGTATTACAAGGGTCACAATAATGGTAACAATTGACATTTTTTATATGGATCATTAAAGATATTGTTATTATTTGAAGAGTATAAGGTCCGCGGCCTTTATTTATTATTTTAAAATTTTAGATGAGCTGATTATTTAATATGATATTGGAGTTCGGTTTAGGCAGAGACTTGGTTCCAGTACTCTCACTCCCATTTATTTGATTTAATATTTGTTGTTGATATTGATATTAGTAACCGGTTATGTTCCTCATTTATTTAATATTTAATATATTTAATGTTGATATTGATATTTTTTGTCAATTCTTCCTCTCGTACCTTTAAATTTTAGTCTCACTGTGTAAAGACCTTCCTACAGTGCCACTATAAGTGACAAAAGGTCAAAAGTTGTCCGAAAATGGTACCATTGGAGATGTGGTAGAGCTGATATGAAAGAAAGCGAAAATTATGTAAGTTTATAGTCTCGAATGACAAAGATATCGAGGCTTGTGTAATCTTTTGATCGTGGCGCCAACGAGAAATACACATGTTTAATAATATCTTATTACTAAGAAAAAATTAGATTGTCAAATTTTCGTATCTAGGAGAGAAAACTCGGTGTTGAAACATTTTCAGATTTTTGGCAAAAGAAGATAAAAATGTTGTGCTGGCAGGGATGCTAAGTGTTTAGGGGAAATATCAAAATTTATTTATAGGTTTAGCACATAAACATTTAGTAATTAGTTCTAAAGTTCTTTTTTTCTTATCTCGTCTTGAATTTTGTATTTGATTTTTTTTGAGTATTATTAATAATGACAGTCAAATTTTTATTTACTTCAAAAACGTATACACAACAAAATATCCAAACTAGAAAAAAGATAAGCAGACTTGGGGAAATATCACAAAAACATGATTTTTATAATAATGATCACAAAATAACTTATGGTATTATATAATTTTATATTTATTGATAATTAAAAAGTTTAATTATTAGTGAATTTGGCATGATACATAATTTAAAAAAACCGTCTCACTTTTTTTTCTAGGGTATCATATAAAACTTTGAGAGATGAGTTTTCATTTTTTGGGTTTTTTGGAAAAATAAAACATTAAAATTTCAATATTAAGAGGAATGGTTATATCTAGTTAGAGTGTTTTCCTTGTAAGCAATTTTTTATTTCCTTTAAAGAGCTGCTCTGTATTAATCCCATTGCTTGCATAAGTAAATCAAAACTCATAATATATACATCCGGCATAAATCACATGCATTTGCGCATAAATTATTAATGAGTATTTAGTTTAATATTGTAAACGATGTTACATTTAAGTGGAGATAAGAATTATCACATATTTTTTGTTTTTTAACATGTAAAATTTTGGAGTATGCTAGATTTTGTTAACAATCAAAGAATATGCTTGTCTTTTTATCAATTGTTATTTATTATGTTTGAGAGTTATTTTGTTATGACATAGAGAATCAAGGATATGATTTCTGTTTACCGTCCAATTCTTCATTAAACTACTGTGATAATGACAAGTGTGCTTTCCGAATTTCAAATATTAGCACTTTT
This sequence comes from Apium graveolens, assembly GCF_009905375.1. NCBI lineage: Eukaryota > Viridiplantae > Streptophyta > Magnoliopsida > Apiales > Apiaceae > Apium > Apium graveolens. The sequence goes on from NW_027418581.1 coordinate 120,903, forward strand.
AATTAGTCCTGTTCACGAATCGAATATAGTCGAGGTTTTATTAAACATAGCTGAATTTTATTTTATTTTTATTTCACGAAACGAGCTGAGCCGAGCTTTCTTATCTAATAAAAATTGTGTTCGAACTCGAACTCGTTAACTAACGAGCCGAATACGAGCTTGTTCGCGAACATAAACGGGCCGAGTCGAACAGAAAAAATTCAGGTCAACCGCTATTTGACTGTAAAAATAACTTATCAAATAATTTTTTTTGAAACTTTGGTTATATAACTAAAATATATATATCTTGACATCCATATGGTTGGATAGATTAAAGATATTTTTAAAAAAATCGAAACACCAATTCATGACTAAAAACTAGTTAGCGGTGGTAGTCAAACTAATGCTTGATTGTTAAAATAACAAACCGAATAAAGTTATCTTGATCTGAAACTTTGGTTATATTACTAAAATATATTTATTTTGACATTCATATGGTTGGATCGATGATAAATATTTTAAAATAAGTTGAGACACCAATATAGTAGTGAATACTAGTTAGTAGTACTAGTCAAACTAATACTTGAATGTTACAATAGCTATAAAATTATTTTGATCTGAAACTTTGGTTATATGAATAAAATATATATTTTATGACATCCAAAGGGTTGGATCGATAGAAAATATTTTAAAAAATTTGAAACACCAATACAGGACTAAACACTAGTTACTAACACTAGCCAAACTAATGTTTGACTATTAAAATAGCAAACCGGATAAAATTATTCTGACATGAAACTTTGGTTATAACAATAAACTATATGTTTTATGACATCCATACGGTTGGATCAATGAGAAATATTTTTAAATAAGCCGAGACACCAATACATGACTTAAAAAATCATACCTATATGAATTTTTTTTAGAACATCTTATAATTTTTTCGAGTTTTAACGAGCGAGTTCGAGCCGAACTCGAGCCGAGCAACCCAAAACTCGGATCGAAATCGTTTTGCTTAACGAACACATTTGTCTGTTCGAGGTCAAGTTCATTAACGACCCGATCCAAACGAGCTCTTAACGAGCCGAGCTCGATCTTATTCGCGTATAGCTCGGTTCGTGAGCAGTCCTATTTGTTATTCCCAAACAATCTAACAACGAATTACAGAAGGGCAGGAGGTTGAATGTAATTCTGGTTTCTTTTGGATTTCAAGAACTATTCTACCTCAAATATATAACAGTGTTTGATTAAGCAAAAGTGTGAAATAAAAATATTGACATAATCAAACACAAAAAAATTAAACACAAGTATTTAAAACTTTCGAGTGGATTGAACTTTTCCACCAGAGATATATATATAAGATCGAGAACTGTGTGATACAAATGTTGTACATAGCTGCTTACAAGTAGAACTACAAAGAACAGAAAAGTTCTTCACAGAAACAGATTTATCTATTTCTCTTGTTGATTGCTTACTTGCTTGATTGTTTTTCTACTTACTACTCTTGTTTTATATATCACCAAGTTACATTATAAAAAGACAAACTAATAAGACAAAAGTGTCTTAGTCTAATTACATGCTTCTTCATTTTTCTATGCAGCATCTTTAAATATCTTCAAGTTAGCATGAAAATTAAAATGCTTCTTTGTTCTCTAAAACCTGTAAATAGGCTGCCACACCATTTGCATCTAATCAACCCTTGTGAATGTACAATACATACATTATACATATGCATACAATAATAAGATAGCGATACAGTATATATAAATCTAGGATTAAACGAATAAAGACGAACAATTATAAGGATAAAAGCATGTATATATGAATATGAATACTTACAAGAATATTATATGTATGTATAAAGGTAAACATAGGTAAATTAAATTATTGTTAACATGAAAGTCACCGAATTCGGTTGTTTTTGTTGTTTCAAATATTTGTAAATTATTGTTTAATAAAAATAAAAGCACAGTTAAGATTAAATTCCACCGATTAAAAGCGACCGACTATAAATTCCACTGATTAAAAGCGACCGAACTTAAATTCCACCGCACGCGGTGGATTTTATTCATTCATCAACGAAAATTCTAGTTGATTTTAAATTCCACCGAAATTGGTGAAATTTAATGTCGGTGGCTTTTAGTTAGTGGAATTTAGTTATTTTTGTTGTAGTGAATCATTTTTCCTTAACATAAACAAATGAGAGAGATATATTAGTATTTTGAGAATATATTGTTAAAATGTTGTTTTTGTTAAAAAATAGGCACATGCTGCGTGCAAACTTAGGGAAGGTTTTAAAAAATTAAACATAATAAAACGATGATAATAAGAGAAACATCGAAGACTCACAACTTTACATGAATTAAATTTCAAAATTAAGCTTGTGTTATTGTTTTAAGCCTCTGACCACTTAAACATGGCCGAGTAAGATAATATAACATGTAACATGGTTTCAATATAAGTTTTGTTGTTGTCAATTTCTTTTTAATTTTTTAATCTTAATTTATATGCACATATTTGTAGAGTCAAAACTAGAATTTATGTATATACATGTATATTTGGTGTTAACTGGAGAAAATAAACTTGTATATACTTCTCATCAATTAAAAGATTACAAGTAGTGGTTTAAATAAAACTAAAATAATAGGTGATAACATTAAACCATCAACCACTTCCTACTATTTCTCCACTAATAAACCTAAATATCTACTACTTCCACGTACTAATCCACGTACTAATCCTACTGCTACTAATAAATAAAGCATGTTGACTTATTCAAATAAATAAAATAATAACTTCAACATATAATTTAAATTAAAATCCCAACAATCTCCCTCTTAATCTAAATTTTCCTAAATAAATACTAGCAGCCCGTATGGCTTTTAATATGGGTAACTTGTAGGTTAAAATACTAGCAGATTCTAATATAGATAACTTGTAGGTTAAAATATAAGGTTTTGTTTCGTTATAAATACTCTTCATTTTTATTCATAAAATTCGTAGGGCTCTTCTCAGCATAAATCAGCAGTCTTGTAAAATTTATAAAAAATTCATCGCAAGATGGAATTTATTGATTCTGGACTTTTTGGAACTCTCTTTTCGTCTTTTACAACTTTCGTGTTTCGTGTGTTTCAAGAAAACGTCGTTTAGAGGGTTAAAAAGGCTAAATTCAGATCTGATCACGCTTTGAGGTAACTACTTTTTGACTTACTTTTATTTTCGGAAAAGTTTTGCGTATAAGATATAAGAATTTTGTTTCAAACTGTATAAGACATAAGATACGAGAATCTTTTGAAACTCAGTCTTTTCGAACCCGTTCATAATTTACACTATAGTTCCGGAACTAGCCTTAGATACCCTTAGTAGGCACACTAGTGTGCAACTTTAAATACCTATTAAGGGCGCGTAATTATTGAAATTTAGATGCCGACCACTGGAAAAGTGTGGTAAATAATTATAAGAATAAGAATAAGATGTCGGCTACTGGCAAAGTATGGTCGTAGATCAAGACTGTGGTATTTAATACGAATATCGTTTCGTTCTGTTTTATTCTGTTCTGATCTGTTATAAAATATGCTCTATTTTGTATTAAATTCTGAATTTTAAAATATAAAACTCTGGGTTGGATCCTACTTTAGAAATTATTTTACAAAATTATTATTGTTTTGAGAAAAATCATTTTATTAAAACACGCATTATTTTCCAGTTAACTAGTTAGTCAATTTGTACTTGCTGGGCTTCGTAGCCATTCTTTTAATATTTCAAGTTTCGTTTAAGATTTCGAGTTGGATAACATTGGAGTTTAGAGGACTTAAGATTGAATTGGATTGACTTTTGGAAATCTGTTAACTGCGCTTTTGTAAGTCACATTTGTAATAGAGATATGGAATTAGTAAATTGTATTTTGTAATAGTTTTGGATTTAGAATTAATAGTCCGGAAGTGCGGGCTGTGACAATTATATATGATAAGTAAAAATAAATTTAATATTCTTGATTTAAATTTCACCAAAACATTCAAAAAGAGTTAACTTGAATTAGATTTATGTTTAAATAGTATGTATACATAATAATAATAATAATAATAATACTAATAATAATATATACAACAATTATAAGTGAGAAACTAGATTACAAAATTATGTTATTTAATGAGTGATGGCCCTATATAACTAAAATTGCAAAATAATTGTAGAAATTGCCGAATCCCGGATGAAGATGACCAAAATCCCGGATGGAGCTGACCAAAGTCCCGAGCAAATACGGTAAACAAATATTGTCTCAACTAAATACGTCGCACATATCAGCGTATATTTGTTTCACGCAAGTCCAGATATCGAATCAATTCTCATATGTGAATATCAACAACTTATCACATTCATATGCTAAATAGGATTTCCTATAATTTTGATACATTAGAGTTAACAACGTACACGTGAAACGTAGAGTGTTTACTTCAAGAGCACGAGGGGTAAACCATCTACACAAAATATGACACTGAATCTTACATCCATTCCAATAATTTATGTATATTTACCATTTGAATTTCCAAGTCAAACAAAGCTACGAGTACGAGAGTAGGGTAAAAAAATAACACCAACTGAAGATGGTGGAGAACTAATGATGCTAATTGAGATTTGAATTGACTTGGTTCATCAAATAACTTGTAATGGAAAATTATGATGTCTAAGTGTAAAAATGGAAAAGAAAGAGAAGAGAGGAGAAACTATCCGGAGAGAGGTCGTTAGAGGTGGATATGACGATAAAAGAAGAATGTGATGATGTTGAGGGAAGAGATGAGTACATAGTGTTAGAAAATGGAAAGTTTGAGGCATATTTTATATATGTTCTTGATATAATTTCCGGAAACTAACACTTGGAGGTTGTTCCTTGACATGAGGACTTAAACTTTCATATTTGGATCTAAAATATTTTTGGAATCCATGAATATATTGAGACAAAGTTGCTTGTTTGCAATGGGTTATGGGGATTTTGTCCCACATTGGTATTGTAAAAGAAAGATATTGAGTTTATATAGCATCTTGTGTTAGTGTTGTTTACAACTACTAGCATAAGTGGAATGCTTGTGTGGCCTAGTGCTAGTGAGAACTCTTATATTTTTCTTTTCTATTACAAGTTTAATTATTTATATTGATTATTTAATTATTAATATAAAATATATTGAGTAAGGATTATTTTAATCATACTCTGAATATATTTTGTAATATTAATATTAATTAATCAGGATATAATATAAATAATAAGGAAAACCCATTTTGTTTACTTTTCATGTTTTGTTACTTGGTGTACCACATCGAGTAAAATAGAAGAAGAGCAACTTGAGATGCCTATATATTGAGAGGTATACATGAGATTAAAATGACAAGTCTCGGTGCCTACCTCGAAACATATATGAGTTGCATAGGTTTTTTGGGCAAACTGTGGTGCGAGTCGCCGTTGATCATTGTTGGTTCTGTGGCCAGATTGATCTGTTGCTGTTTTATCCTAGAAGCGATATTGCTGCATTCCATCACAGCTTAAGTGGGGGGCAATAATCTCTTCAAGAACAGTCAAGTCCTCTTGAAGGGTTTGGCGACTCAGCTGTTGTGTTCTTCTTCTTATCAGAATTTGGAAAGTGATAAGAGATAAGTTTTCTTTTCTGTCTTTGTCAATTACAGTATTTATAGTTTGTTATTGCCTTCGTGTTTTATTTCGTTAGTTGGTTATTTGCCATGTTCTTATTATTATATATATAACTGCCCATTGTTGCTGTGTAGTTAGAATTATACCCAACACATATTTCTATGTATATTAACATAAAATAAATATGATATCGTGGTTAGCGCATCAGGTGGGTATTCAGAGCCAACAAACTGACGACATGTATATTGGGTCAAGGTATACCCAGAATTTGGTATATTGGTTGTTTTCTCTTATTTTATAAATAAATGTCAATCCATTTAAATTATTTTAGTTTATTATTATAAAAATACTTTTGTTTGTCACAAGTTTCATTGATTTTCGTCACACGTTATCAACAATATTTTATCACATAATTTGTAAACTTATACCATATATCACAATAATACTAATATTCAGATCTATTATAACAATTTATGAATTAGATATTTAAAAAGATATAGATAAAAAACATGTATTAAGAATGCATGCGCATTATAAATATCCATACCTCTTATTAAATTAATTGTATGGAACCATGTCATACTTTAAGTATTATAACAGTTATATGGTTAAAATAAGCTCAAATTCAAGAGCATGGTTGGATAACCCAAGTGATTAAGAGTTTATCTTCTATCGTCCCAGATCCTTGGTTCGATACTCGCTCACTCCGAGAATTTATTAGAACGAATAAAAAATTTAAATTCAAGTAAAGATTATAAAATAAGGAACTCTCAGGTATTTAGGTACAATACAAACTTGTAGTAACATCAAATGTTATAAAACTCATCAATAATATTTTTAACACAAAAAATAGTTTTGATCATATTTCTGACATATAAATACACAAACAAATTAATAATTTATGCCTATTTAGAGTATGCACATGCATTGCACTAGCTAAATATTGCATTCTGTCTAATTAATGACCTCCAATATATATTTATTTTACTCAAAATCCTCGACCGATAAATGTACCAATATTTTTTTCTCAAATGCTAGTGCTTACATTTTCTTAATATTAAAAATTTACAAATTAGATGTTTAAAAAATAATATATATTTTGGCTTATAGTATTTGATAAAATATATAATCATGTTGATTTACATTGGTGTTAAGCTGCGTCATTACATGCTACAACATCGAAGAATGTTATCGACAAACATAAATAATCTTGGTAAAGTTATATGTTTTAAGTGCAATGGCCTAACATGTCCAGAGATATGAATTTGTTAATATTGAAAGAAGGAGGGGGAAAGTTATTTAGGTCAAGTATAAAAAAATTTGAACAATTTAACAACGTATATAAATATACAGTTCAACAATGTACATTACCTAAAATAACATCAATTCGAACAATTTAGTGCATGTCCGTGCATTGCACGGGCTATAGAGCTAGTTATGTTTAATAAAATTACTACTTATCGAGTTGCATAAGGTAATTTACACGGTTAATTATTTATGCTACATAATTATATCATACTATTATTTTAATATAGTATAATATAAAATATTATATTCTATAATTGGTTCGGTTTTTTCGATTTGGTTATAAGCATATAATATAATCATTACCAAATCGTTCCATGGGTTCAGTTCGATTACAATTTTTGTCGGTTTTCATCAATTTCGGTTTGTTTCGATTTGATTTTTTGATTTTTCAGTCTGGTTTTGATTTTCCGGTTTTTTTGCTCGCTCCTAGTGAAAACACTGACAACTAGAAGAAAACGTTATCCTCATTCTCGTTTTATATATGAATTAAACAAGTGATCTGATTCGGTTGTACTATGAAACCACGAAGGCCTTTTTTTAAGGTCTTTGCAACTTGATATGTCGAAAGAAAATTTGGACGCTTTAACTGTGATTCGAGCAACAATATTGTGAATTATAATCGCCGAACAATAAGGAACAATATTGTCAATTATAACAACTAGATAATAAGGATAGCAGACATGTTTTGTTTAGGAAAAATAAGTATTCAAAACTTGAATAAATAATTCAATATCAATTTTTTCTTAAATATTCTTTCCCTTATTTAAATTCAAATTTTAAAGTCAATACCTATATATTTTTGTTATATGTGGCTCCGATAATGTACGAAGAAAGCATAAAATATATATGACTAATCACCTTCACTATGTATACATTTGTATTTAATCACAAGCATTTGTGCATAATGTGCATAGATAACTAATGAAGATTGTTTTTATGGCTACTTCATTAAACTACACTTAAACACATATAGAAACTAATCATATATTTTCTTGGATTATTATGATTTTGGAGAATACTAAATTCTAGTAAATAAATAAAAAGTTAAAGAATACAACATTCCACAAGTTTCTTTTGATTGAATCTGATAATTGCAATTAGATAGTTTACTTTTCTTTGATAGAAGTAAGGTTTGAAATTTGGTGGTCGTTGAATACAACTTTACAGTTATCAATTTTTATAATTATAACAATTTTCAAATATTCAAATATGCATCTATATTTTTTATTTAAAAGAAAAATATCCTTCCGACAAACACAAGAATATCTAGACTGAGTTATCGCTTAAAGTCGGGTTTGATTTCGTGCAACTTATTATGCAAGATTTATTTATTTCATTTAATTCAAATGTAAAAATCTAATAAATAATTTGAAAACTAACGGTATTAGACTTCACAAATAACTTAATACCTAACGGCTAACACTTAACAAAATTTTGATTCTAACATCATAACATAAAATCTAATAATTGCAAAAAAAACAACTATTGGCCTTAACATGTTTATATTTCAAGCTAGACTAGTAAAATATTCCAACATTATTGAGTCGAATATTTTAACTTGAGTTCCTAATTTCTTGTCTCCAACTGCCCATGCGCCTAATCTCTAACTCTTTCACGCATTGTGATTCAGTCCCTCATAATTAAACCATATTCTTGGTTCCGCCCTTATAGGTAGGTGTCCATTATAAGAGCCTGGACTTTATTGCATATAGATATAAGTGTTTGAAGCACTGCAACGGAATCAAGGTACACATGTCTCTTTTTGTTCGTAGATGGAATCAAGTGTTTACCAGTACCGAGCACAAACATTGTAGCCAAAGTATACTCATTTTCTATGTTGCTGCTATTAGCTTCAACCATACTATTCTTTTTATATCTGACACCGTCTACGTTCACATATGTTTCCTCGTCCTCGCCATATTTGACACGCTCTCTTTTTATAATTTGTTGGAAACGTTTACTTAAGCTTTCCATGGAGTCATACTCTCTGTCTGCAACAATTGGCAACCTCAGAAGCAAATGACATAATTGTCTAAATTATGTCTAGTACAAAAGAGATAAAGAGTTCAAGTACATGTTGGAGTTGGTTCAACTGGTCTAACAATAATTATTCACCAAAAATTATGCCACCTTCTTAAAATTCTTAAATAAGTAGACATTGGTTAATCAGAATAGTTATTGTTATGTTTAATACAAAGTTTTATTGTTATTATTTTGTTTATGCCCGCATACCAGGTGTAATGACTGACAAACTATATATATTGATAAGAAGATACAAATTGACTTAGAGATAGACTGGAAAATTGGAAAGAGGATGCATTCTGCTGAATCAGAGCTTTAATCACCTCTGCGATAAATTGAAAAATCACAAATTAAATCGGCAGGACAAGTTGAGTATGTGAGGATGATCCAATACATATATGAATATGATATACAAAACGAAAAAGTAAGTTTCAAAGAAAAATTAAAAGAATGATCAGAAAGGTAGAACTGTAGGTTTCGAAAGAGGTAAGCGTGATGGCAGTCTCCTGGAGATGAACCTTTCTAGAGAATAACATTCAAATAATGAAACATTAGACTTAGGTTTAGGCATTTGTACGCAGAGTTAGTCAACTAATAAATTTGGTTGACAAGACTATTATGTTCTTGATTTTCTACTACTAACTACTAATATTGGGGCTCATCAATGTGTAATAAACTACGTAATCCTCTTACTTCTCAGTATAGTACATTTTGTTTAATTATTAATGTGAATCTTAAGTACATGAACTTGAAGATCATAATTCTTTAATAATATTTACCAGCACTATAACAGCAAGCTCAACTATTCTTTCTTCTTAATAATTTCCTGCTGTATTTGTGTTGTTTTTACAAACATTCTCATGATCACCTATATTGCCGATGCTGATTTTCAAGCTTCTGATTTAAACTCTGATTCATAGTTCTTCTTCAGCTGATTCATTTTTAATAAAAAATATTGTGCGTGTCACTTCCTCAGATATCTGCTATTTCTAGACTTCTTTTATGCTAGGTTTCCAACTGACTCGAAGCTTAGATTATTAGGGAAAATTATACGCAGTAAGGGGGTAGAGGTCATGGATAGGCAACAAGATGCTTTAAAATCTAACGGAGCTTCCACACAATAAGGCAGTTAATGGAAAAAATGGATATATAAGATCATTATCAAATGCACTACCTAATAAGGATAGGTGTTCATCATGATTAAGGAAAGATCTTCTATAGCTACACCTAAAGTGTGTTCAACAAATGCATTTCTTGATGGTGATTTACTTGATGAGGTTTACATGTTTTTTCCTCTAGGTCACGTTAAACCCTTTAATGAATAATTAGGCTGATCTTTTACCTAAACTACAGAAACCTTATAAGAATATAAGTAAGAGCTCGGCAATGGTTTTCTAAATAACAAGTAGTAGTTTTATTATCTAGAATTTTACAATCTCTAGCCAGTATTCTGCTTCTAATATTCAGCTAGGGATCTTGTTTTGCTGCTATTGTGATAAAAACAGATGAGGTTATCGTTGCAAGAACTGATTTGCAGACATTAGTTTGGTATAGAAATACTAGATACAGAGTTCTGCATCAAAATTGGTATGTACCTGTTCCTTTAACAGTGTGCTTCAGATATGTCAATTTAAAATCTTATCAATACCCTAAGCAGCGGAGGGCAAGAAAATTTTAAGTTCTATTAGTAGTAACAGATTAAATTGCAAGCGCCTTAGATAGTAACACAAGTTCTTTTGACTATATAGATAGATGCAACTAACCATAAGTCATTAGAACATTTTCTATTCAAGAGAATATTCTATTTTTTCTAATGGTATCAATTTTCCATGAATATGTTATATGCATCCTCATTGACAATACGCAAGTAACCCGAGGATCAAAAATTAAAAGTTAAAAAGAGCATGTGCACCTTGTAATACGTAGTTAAGACCGTTTAAGGAGGATGTATCTGCAACTTCAGCTATATGGTTAAGCTTCCTTTGCAATACTCTTCTTTGTCTGAAACTCCAACCTGATCAGCAAAGCACATAGAAAAACAAGCATACATATCATTATCAAATATTTTATAAGCTATCCCTCTCCATGATTAAAAGCAATCATAATTATTAAATATTTTATCTGGATGAGCTGGAAGATGTAAGGGGAATAGCTGCGTACAGACAGCTACCAGAAAGACTAGTGTTCAAATACAAAGGAGCTGGGGAAAGAACATGGCCTCTTCACAGAATTCTGAATGAAGGCTACTCTACCTTGATTAGAGTCTACTCAGCCATACATAAGGATTCTGGCTTTACCAGAACTGCCAGGACTGAGATTCTCAACAAGATTGTCAACATAAGGAAAACTTGGAGGGAACCCAATGCCTTGCCTAGAACTTTACTCATTCAAGAGAGAGGTATTACAATTCACAAATCACCTCATTGGTTGATGGAGTTCAGAGACAATAAAGGAGTCAGAAGATTTTTCAGAATTGAAGATCAGCTAAAGATTGCCAGTAATGAAACTCTCAAAGATATGCAATCTAAGTTAGATATCAATGAAGAAGATGAAGTTGAATTCTACAGACAACTTCAACTTCAAATAGAGGAGAATGACAGGAGGCTAGGAAAGAAAACCAAGGGATCAAAGGAAAAGAAAGTAATTTGCTCAGGCTAAAGGAGCACCCCTTGGAAACAATGTATTTCTTCAATTTCATCTCAGCATATACACTTTTGCAGCACTTTTGAATTTCTGCTTTGTTACAGTTTATATATTTGTTAAGTGTTTTGTTATCATCAAGCTAAACCCAAATTTATGCCTACAGTTCTAGTAGACATAAATAGGGGGAGATTGTTAGGAATATGTGTATTAGTTTGATGATAAGTTCAGCAAAACACTTAAGTAGAAATCTAGTATTTGTAGCCTCAACGGATAAGACCATCTTGTCTATCCGTTGAAGGAGTAGCCTTACTTAGCAATAAGTTTGGTATTGTAGCACATCTCACTCTCTGATTTCAAGCTGTAATTCTTAGATGTTGTTAGGAGATAATCAGTCATGTTGACTGCTAATGGATGTACAAATACGAGGGCTAATTGTAAATATTTCATGCCTTGTAATTTTGTATAAGTGAAGAAGTGTCAACGGATATTGAAGACCTTCAACGGATAAGAAACTAAGCTTCAACGGATGTCTCTAATGCTTCAACGGATAATATCTATCAACGAATAAGTGCTTCAACGGATAAAGCTTCAACTGCTAGAGCATCAACGGATAAAGCCATCAACGGATGAAAGCTTCAACGGATGCACTGCTAGAGCATCAACGGATAAAGTCATCAACGGATGAAAGCTTCAACGGATGCTCAGTCTCATAGCAGTTGATAGTGACAGTTAACAAAGCTGACAGAGGCACATGGATTAACAGAGATGTGGTAGCCTATTTCAGGAACAGCAGAAAAAGCAGCCGTTTTTAGTCTGGTTCATAATGGAAAGTCAACAGATAATTCCATATTACACTGGAATAAAATGGAACAGAAACAAGTGGAGAACTATTGTCTTATTGTACTTTATCTTTGTCTTCACTGTAAACTTGTGTTATATAACCAAGTAGTAGCTAGTAATTAGATGTGAATTTTCCGTGAGCTGTTTAGAAATATCAAGAGAGAGAAATCATCTAGTTTGTACTAGGAAGCAGCTGTGATTTAATTTTGAATCCACAGATTTTCTGAAATAACACATCTCTGGTGGAACAACAAATTCGACCAGAAAAGTTTTTTAAGTTCTTTGTGTTCATTACATTTGTATTTAAATATATATCTGTTGCATCAGCTCCAGCATTCACACACATTTGATCACTGTATCAAACACCTTAGTCTTACAAATTGTACTCAAAACTTGAAAAAGTTTTGAGATTTACAATTCACACCCCCCTTCTGTAAATATTCATCGTTAGTCCACTGGGAATAACATTAGCACATCTTAGCTCGTCATAAATGACATAAAAATACGGGACGAATCGACTATTGTTACGATTAATAATGGACAAGATAATGCGACTATGATAACACAACATTTTCCTAGTAATGAACATTGTTTACCAATGTACTCATTCTTCATATTTATTATTTGTTATATATTTTAGTAAGGCTAAATAACTTATAATACATGTAGTTGTTGCTATGTAGTTTCAGATTATGACTTATAATAGTTACAAATTTTAGTTTCCGCAATGAATAGAATAAATTTATACAACTAAATCAAGAGATTACCTATAATATATTTTGAACCCACTGTATTGTATAGTCACATATAAATATTAAGAAAGTGCCACAACCTCTCCAGCATTACACACATGTAACCTACATTCGGGAGCTAATCCACAGTTTTCTTTTTCACCACCATGAAGAAACTTCAAGTAATTATTTTTAGAAAAATTGTAATTTTATCTTCTAACCCCTAAATCTCACATTCTAATCAACTTCTATAAATTTGTTTTCTCCAAACATAGAATTATGTTCCTTCCTCTTGCAAGTTTATATATTTATATATATATTCTTGTTCATTTGACACATAAAATCACAAATTTTTGAAGATCAGTTTTATGCATAGGGGCAAGTTTACTCACAAAAGTACTTAACATGTTTCATATTCTATTAAATAAGTGATAAATTTGACACTGAGTCAAACTTTGTGAGCTCCTTCATAAGTTTGATACCATATTAAGTAAAGAATTCATTTTAAAACTATAAAGTGTTAAAATTAGAAGGCCTAATAAAATGAATTTATATTACAGTCTAACAATGGTAAGTGTTCATGTAGTTTTCATAGTCCATTGGTGTAGCACCTTCCTATACTTCCAAGAAAATTACAAATCAAATTTTATTATAATAAAGAGCAACTTCAACAAATTTCTAAAACTGTATGTGAAATTATATATATATATATACTTAGTCCTCTAAGATACAAAACTTGAATGATTCCAAGCAATATCTAGTTTCCTACGTCCTAACTTATTTTTTAATAATAAAATTTACTTATGAATTGGGAGAGAGAAAATGAAGCTATCAAAAAGTAAAAAGTAAGTGATATGTACTAGTTAGAGAAGATATCACACTACACGAAACACACAATACAAGAAATATGGCTTTTTTTGACCAGCTTATTTCGACCAACTCAAAATAATGACAAGAAATGACCGTGCAGAAATATCGGTCGGAATTTAAAAACAATAATGACCTACAGATAATGGCGATCAGTATATGTGTATTACCGACCACTTATTCTGACCACGGTCAAAGGTTGTCAAATATTTTTTACTCTTGCTCGTGTGGTGTCTAGATCAAACAAAATTCTGATCAAGTAAATTGAATGTTGTTCGGTCGATAAATGTAAAAGTCAAACCTTGTTGAATAACCGTTAAACTGATCTACACATCAGCTAACTTCGACCAGTATACCAATCGGGTGTTGGTCGGTTTTTCTCGGGTGAAAAAGATGATCTCTAATTTTCTCTGCAGTTATGAGAAAATGAAGTGTTTATGTTTTTTGACCGATTATGGTTATATATACATGCATATGATCTATTTACTTATAGTTTATATCATCTTTTGATTTTGTTTCAAAATTTATAAGTTAATCTTGAGGTATATTGCATACACACATATATATTGATGATGGTTATAAGTGTGTGTTCATGCGCACATGTCTTTATGTATAAATATGGAGTATATATATGATCTAACATATTTTGTTTTATTTTATATAAATGTAGGCATGGATGCGAAAGATCGTTTCTACAGGGAAGTCGTCCGGTAACTCACCGAAGCGAAGAAAACTTATCAAAGCTTGAACAAAAGATGTAGGAGAAGAAGATCGAAAATCAACTAATTTATGAGATGGACAAGTGTAGGATCAGGATGGAGGAATTTGAAGAGCAATTGAAGGTGATCGAGTATTTAAAGATGACTTACATCCATATTAGAGAATGTTGAATGTTGTTTGTTTTTTGTTTTAATTATGTTAATTTATTCGGTGTAGGTATGAACTGCGATTTAATTTTTTTTGGATTCTAAATGATGAACAGTGGATTTAATTATTGGTTTTATATTTGAAATTTAAAAAATTTCCTGATAGCTTTAAAACTATCGGGCAAATTTTTAAGACATGATATAACCAATACCGACCAACTATTACGACTGATCTACTTAATCATGACCGATTGTGGCTTTTCTTGGGATTTATGCGAACAATGACTATATTCATCGTATATCGATCGAACTCATACAATATGGTCGATATCATCCAGTCATTTCTATTTTTTAATCTAACTTATCATCTGACTCTATACCAACCACATTGGTCGGTAATTACACAGACAAATTTACCGACTGAGGCAACAGTCGGTAATATTTATCTATTGCGACCAACTTTAGGACCAAACATGATTGCAATTAGACATATTAAATTTTCAACCAACCTATTTGATTGATTGGTGTGAGATATAATATTTTAATCACATAAAAGTTCGGAAAGTAACCAATGGGGTTGCTTTGGAGGTTTTTCAATTATTTTTGCTTTTAGTACTTCTTGACGTCATTTTTTGTATAAGTTTAAGCTATTTACACACACAACATATATATATATATATATATTTGTAATATATATTTGTGTGTGTGTGTAGATCTTGTATTTTATGAATTATCAAATTTGATGACGAACCTGAAGATTTGGAATTGTAATTTTATTTTGTCCATGTAATTGTAAATTTCTTTGTATTTTATGTGTAATATATTTATGTGTAGGTGTAATAAATTTATGTGTGTAATAAACTTATGTATGTTTGTGTAATAAATATTTACGTGTAATTAGTTGATGAGTATATTTGTATTTGTATGTATTATAAATGTGTATGTAATGAATGTGTCTGTGAAATTGGTTGACGATGAGTATATTTGTATGTATAATAAATTTTATGTGTACTAAAATTTTGTACGAGTAATAATCTTATGTTTGTGAATTAATTAGACCAAAAAATATGTATATGTAGATGTCGTCCATGCTTAATTGGGATTGGATTTCTCGATGTTCAGAAAATCGATTTCTATCATCAAATGATGAATATAGGAAATGTGTCGATGCATTTATTGAATTTGCTAGTGTACATTGAATTAAGGGAGAAAAAATAAGGCGCCATGTAATATTGTGAAAATGGTTATTTTTTCAAGTTCGATGGAGTGAGAAATCATTTTCTTATGGATGGTTTTTTGGAAACTTATAAAGTGTGGGAGGTACATGATGAAAAAATTTAGGAAGTCAAAGGAGGAAGCATCATTGGACTATGAAAACTGAAAAAACTTTGAATATACATACATTATTATGAGATATTAGTGGGCCAAATAATAAGGATGGAAAAATAAAGGTAGTAGTATGTTGATGAAGAAACGCTAAACTCAAGTTCTTCTCATATCTACAAGGATTTTATTGATGTTGGAGCTCCTATTTATCCCGGTAATATAAAAAGTATGTGAAGATGACACTTATTAGTAAATTATTACATTTCAAAAATACGGCAAAATGCTGTGAATAATGTTTGACTCCTTGCTTGCATTGATTTTCGATGTTCTTCCTAATAATACATTGCCTCTTACATACTATAGTACAAGGACATTGATGAAGAAGCTAAGTTTGGGGTATGAAAAATTGATACATTTAAAATTGATTTTATGTTGTACTCGGGAATGATGTATCAACACTTGTTTGTGATATTTATGGCGAAGATTGTTACAAAATTCAAAAAAAAAAAATAGGTTTAATAAAATGATCTTCTTTACAGACTCACACTCGGCTTAATAAAAATTATTTTCACAATTCATTTACAAGGCAACTCATATTTTCCAAGTCAAGTGAATTTATGAGATAGCATTATATACATTTAACTTTCTAGTTCAAACTTAACCAGTAGAGCACGTTCAATCTCTTATCTGAATGCGGAGGCTGAATGCGAGGTACCTCCACGGTTAACGAAATCGTTTGGGTTGTCCCCGTGGGTGTTCCTCCTTCAAGGACGCTGCTTGTTCTCCGTGTTCTCGCCATGGTTGTTGTTGTGCTGTCCCACAGACGCGCCAAATGTTATGGATCAAAAACTAAAGTATAATAATTGCTGTATTTATTACTAAGGAACGTGAGCTTCGAGGCTCGATTTGACTGCTCTTGTGTTTCGTGACTCAATCTGCCTTAATAAGATGCCTACGTACCTTGCTGATTGCCAAAGATCAAGTCAAAAAACGTAGTTCTGATTTTTGGGTGAGGCCCCTTATATCGATGTTGGGAATCCTTGAATTGGACTTGGGTTAGGAGACTTGGTGCGCAAGTCTCAGAATTAGAATGGACTTTGGAGTCCTAGGAAGTAGGAAACTGATTCCTTATCCTATCAGGTCCTTTGGGGGCTAATTTTCAAGGATTTATATCCTCATTGGGACTCATCTTGACAACTGATTTATCCCTTATTAATTAATTTTGTAATTAATTAATATTCAGGGTTTTGGGCCCTTTCTAATTGGGCTTCGTTATTGGACCGTATCTGGTCTAATTAATTTTAATACCAATTATATTCCTAGGCTATTTTTTGCCCCTATCAAGGGTCTTGGGCCTCTTCTAATGTGCTTAACTGTCAGCCCAATGTTAATACAATTAATGCGATATTAGTTACGCAATCAGGGTTTATTTTATTCCCTATCAATATACATATTTTCAGAGACAAAACTGTTACATCGTTATGTTAGTCTTTACCTTTTGAGATAGGTAGCGCATGCGATAAATTTTAACATTTCATTTTTCTGGTCATAAAATTAAGTGATCAGTATGAAACCGTTTGGAGTTCGGTGACCAACATGATAATTGATATACTAGCCCTACTTAGTGACTCACTAGATTATTAACCCGATTTGAGAATGATCTCTAGTATCACGATATTTACGGTTAAATTCTCAATTCTGTATACAAAATTCAGTATTATATTTAACTTTTTTTAATTGATGTTCGTGTAAATTTTGATTATAATTCTTAAAAGTTACAATGTCATTCAAAGTTCGAATATAATTGAAAGAAAAACCTAAAGGTTTTCTTAAAAATACAACTTTTAGACAATAGTTTTTCCAAAAATATGAATAAAATAATTTTCAAAAACATAAAATTTTAAAATTTGATTTTCAAAAATATGATTTACAAGTTTTGCAATGTAAATTTGCAACTTCAATTTTATTTTCTTCAAAGTTAATTTCAGTTTAGAATTGGATTGCAAATATAAAATTAACCTATACAACATAAATCAAATTTATTTAGCAAAAAAATTAAAATTAAATGTCGATAAAACTGGATGTTAAAGGTTGAAAATTATATTTTAAAAATAATTATACTTAAAATAAGGTATTTTTGGAAAATGTTTAAAAATGACTCCATTTTCTAATTAAATTTTAAAATATTGTTATTGTGGTTACTCCTCTAAAATATTTATAGGCCAAGTAGATTACTAGATTAAGTTGAAAAATCTTACGACACGTTTGCGTTTATGCCTCGTTTAGATATGGTGGATTTCTGAGTTAAAAATATGTTAGGATAATAAAAAGTGAAAAGTACGAGTGTGCATGTCGATTTCTTCTCATTTTTTTACCAAAAATCGTTACCAAATCATACATGTCGGTTCGGTTTAATTTTACTTATTAACCGCAATCAAATTATCCAAATAATATTTTTGGTTCGGTTAACCGTTTATTGGTTCATGTTTTTTTTAATTTTTTTCTACCTAATTTTAATATGTTTACAAATTTAATAGTTATTAGCTTGAAAATATTATAGCATAAAAGAAATATAATTTAAAATTCATTATAATAACACAATTTATATTTACAAAATGAGCTTAGAATCAAATTTAAATTTTAAAAAAACTATAGAAGACTGGTGGTGTTACTGTAAAAGAGGGTAGGGACTGACACTAAAGTGATAAAGTATTAAGAATTCTACGCACACGAGCTTCTATTTCAAGATCAATTTGTGTTCATCTATTATGTATATTAAATAATAATATGGAGTTCAACGAACAAATTTAATCATGAATACTCTAATATATATTTATAAAATATTCATTTCAATAATTAATAATCATTTATTACTTCATAATTAATAATTATATTTATATCTACCTCATTATTATATAACATAATTTACTCATTTATAATTTTATTAATATTTATTAATACTTACATTATTATCTATGTCATATTTATTTCATATGATCACTAATTTATAACACATTATTATATAATATAACTAAATCATTGATAATTTCATTAATATTTATTAATACTTACATTATTATCTATGTCATATTTATTTCATCTTATAACTCATTTATAAGAATTTATTATTTGGTATGTATTTAACATGCATATTTATCTATAGCTCATTATCATTATAATATAGTGATTGTGTATACATGCATGCGTACATACATTAATGTTCTGGGCACAATTGACCCTTCGTGGGATTCTTTATTTTATTTAATGTTCTGGGCACATTAACCCTTTGGGAGATTTGATTAATTTGGATATGAATTTAAATTCGGTTAGATTTGGATATGGATTTGGATTCAATTTTGGTTTTAGTTTGATATTAGGTATGAATAAAGTTTGTTATTCATTTTGTTCGGTTTGGATTGAATCTTTGTTTTAGATAAAATTTCGAGTTGGAGTTTGATTTTGGATTTGGATTCAGTTTGCATGTAGTTTTGGTATTTTTTTCAATGGTTACAAATTTGTTGGTTTGGTGATTTAATTGCTTTATTTTCTCTTGGGTGCTGCGTCTTTGGACGATTTCTCTTTTCTTATTGCGTTCTCTTTTGGTGTGCGTCTTTGAATTTGTTCGGAAAATTTTGATTTGTTTGGATTCATAACTCTATTTTTGGATTTGTTTGGATGCTCTTGAATCTGGTGTTGTAGCTTTAGATTTGTTTGGTTACGTGGCTCGGTCTTTTTGTTTCCAAACTTCTGATTCAACATCGTGAATTTGAGGGAGGATGTTAACATATATAATGACATTATATTATTGGATAGTTTTAGTATTATATATAATAGTTTCCTTGTTTGGATATTTTCCTTTATTATGTTTGGTTATTAGTTATATAAGCCCCTAATCTATTGTAATTGAGAACAACTTATATTATAATAAAACCCCTACTTTTTCCTCTTCTCTCTCTATAGTACTCAATACTTTCTCAACACATATATGTATACATAGATATATGTGTATCTTATAATTCTTTAGTTAATGATTGAGTTTTTTGGTATAAAATGAAATTATGATTGTCCTTGAACAAAGTTCAAATTCTGAAAATTAGAATTCATGCGTTATTATTTATTAAATTAATAATATAAATAAATGAATTATATATGATAAGTAAAATATTTTTAATATTCAAGATTTAAATGTTAAAAAATAATCCAAAAAGAGTTAACTTGAATTAGATTTATGTTTAAATAATATGTATACATAATAATAATAATAATAATAATAATAATATAATAATTTAATAATAATATATAACAATTATAAGTGAGAAACTAGATTACAAAATCATGTTATTTAATGAGTGATGGCCCTATATAACTGAAATAGAAAAATAGTTGTCGAAATTGCTGAATCTCTGATGAAGATGACCAAAATCCCGGATGGAGGTGACCAAAATCCTTACCAAATACGACAAACTAAATATTGTATCGACTAAATACGGCACATATATCAGCGTCTATTTATTTCACGCAAATCCAGATATCGAATCAATTCTCATATGTGAATATCAACAACTTATTATATTCATATGCTAAATATGATTCCTTATAATTTTGATACGTTAGAGTTAACAGCGTACATGTGAAATGTAAAGTGCTTACTCCAGGAGCAGGAGGGTTAAACCATTCATAAGATATGACAGCGAATCTTACTTCCATTCCAATAATTTATGTATATTTACCATTTGAAATTTTAATAGTTTAACAAAGCTACGCGTACGAGAGTGAGTACAAAAGTAGGGTAAAAAAGAATAACACCAACTGAAGATGGTGGAGAACTAATGATGCTAATTGAGATTTGAATTGACTCAGTTCATTCAATAACTCGTAATGACAAATTATCAAGTCTAAGTGTAAAAATGGAAAAGAAAGAGAAGTGAGGAGAAACTATTTGGATAGAGGTCGTTAAAGGTGGATATGACAAAAAAAGAAGGTGATGATATTGAGGGAAGAGATGAGTACATATTTCTGTGTATATTGACATAAAATAAATATGCTAATGTGGTTAGTGCATCAGGTGGGTATTCAGCCAGCAAACCGATAACATGTATATTGGGTCAAGGTATACCCATAATTGGGTATATTGGTTGTTTTCTCTTATTTTATAATTAAATGTCAATCCATTTAAATTATTTTAGTTTATTATTATAAAAATATTTTTGTTTGTCACAAGTTTCATTGATTTTCATCACACCCTATCAATAATATTTATCACATAATTTGTTAACATATACCATATATCACATTAATACTAATATTCAGATCTATTATAAAAATTTATGAATTAGATATTAAAAAGTTATAGATAAAAAATATGTATTAAACATGCATGTGCATTATAATCATTCATACCTCTTATTAAATAAATTGTATATAACCATGTCATACTTTAAGTATTATAACATTATATGGTTAAAATAAGTTTGAATTCAAAAGCATGGTAGGATAGCCCAAGTAGTTAAGAATTTATCCTCTATTATCCCAAATCCTCGGTTCAATCCTTACCCACCCCGAGAATTTATTAGAATGGATACAAAGTTCAAATTCAAGTAAAGATTACAAATAAGAAACTATCAGGTATTTTGGTATAATACAAACTTGTAGTAACATCAAATATTGTTAAACTCATCAATCACATTTTTAACACACAAAATAGTTTTGATCATATTTCTAACATATAAATACACAAACAGGTTTATAATTTATACCTATTTAGAGTATGCACATGCATCACACTAGTTAAAGATTGCATTGTGTCTTTTAGTGGACCTCCAATATATATTTATTTTACTCAAAATTCTCGACCGATAAATGTACCAATATTTTTCTCGAATGCTACTGAATATATTTTTGTAATATTAAAAATTTACAAATTAGATATTTAAAAAATAAATATGTTTTAGCTATAGTATTTGATAAAACATATAATCATGTTGATTTACATTAATGTTAAGTTGCGTTATTACATGCCACAGTGTCGAAGAATGTTATCGACTAATATAAATAATCTTGGTAAAGTTTTATGTTTTAAGTGCAACGGCCTGACATGTCCAGAGATGTGTATTTGTTAATATTGAAAGAAGGAGGGGGGAAAGTTATTTAGGTCAAGAATAAAATAATTCGAATAATTTAACAATGTACATAAATATACAGTTCAACAACGTACATGAGCTAAAACAACATCAATTCAAATAATTTAGAGCATGTCCATGCATTGTACGGGCTATAGAGCTAGTTATGTTTAATACAATTACTGACTTATCGAGTTGCATATGGTAACTTACACAATTACTTATTTATTCTACATAATTATATCTTATTATTATTTAATATAGAATTATATAAAATATTATATTATATAATTGGTTCGGTTTTTTCGATTTAGTTATAAGGATGAAACTGTAATTGTTACCAAATCGTTCTATCGGTTCAGTTTTATTACATTTTTGTCGGTTTCCGTCAATTTCAGTTTGTTTCAATTTGATTTTTCGATTTTTTTAATCTGGTTTTGATTTTCCAAATTTTTTTTGCTCACTCCTAGTTAAAAGACCGACAACTGAGAAGAAAATGTTATCCCATTCTCGTTTTATATATGAATTAAACAAGTGATCTAATTCGGTTGTACTATGAAAGCACAAGGCCTTTTTTTACTGTCTTTGCAACATGATATGTTAAAGGAAAATCTGGACGCTTTAACTGTGATTCGATTGTGATTCGAGCAACAACATTGTGAATTATAATCGGTATAAGGAACAACATTGTGAATTATAACAGCCGGATAATAAGGATAGCAGACATGTTTGTTCAAGAAAAATAAGTATTCAAAACTCGAATAAATAGTAAAATATCATTTTTTTCTTAAATATTCTCTCCCTTATTTAAATTCAAATTCTAAAGTCTATAGTAATATATCTTTTGCTATGTGTGGCCCGGTAATGTACTGTAACACCCCCTTCTTAAAATAGAAGGGAAATATTACTCAAAATCCTAAAACCTGCAAACAGAGCACTAATATATTTCTAAACAAAAATTAAACCGTCTAAAATCTTCAAAATAATAAATTAAATCTCTGAACATTTCAAACCAATAATATAAATTCCAAAATCTCTAATAAATAATTAAGTCTAAATAATGATAGAGTCTGAAATCCTAAGAACGAAATAAAGGGAAGCTCTCCATCACACAGCCCCAGATCCCCTTAAGCACCTGCAAGAAAAAGAATACGGCATGAGCCAAACGCCCAGTACGGATTTGGAATACAGTTTATAAAACAAGATATCAAAATAAATAATCTGCAATGTAAAATAAAACAACAATTTTATAAATAAGTAAGGCTGAAGCAACGAGGGGTTAGGATATTTTATACTGAGATCAGAACAGATACAAACACACACATCATAGGGTACCTAATGCATGCAACAGAATGGATAACGTGTACGGCATATACAACGTCACCATAAATCAAATCACAAATCAAACTCTGGGTGCACCCATGTATCCTGAACAAATATCAAATGCGCAAAAACTCCTCCCAAGAGCTAACAGAAGGATACGCCGTGACCAATCACACTGTCACGGAAGTGTCATGTCACCGGTGCCGCAATGACATGACTGTAGTACCCCTACAACTGGTTAACTCGGTATATCCTAAGTCACTAAGGGTTCAAAATAAAATATTCTCGCAAATTTAAAATCACCTGATACGAGTAATTCAGATTTCCAAAACAGAGGGTGTCATAAATAAATATTCAAAACAGAAGTAAACAAATATTTATAATTTTGCAAATCCATTTTAAAACAATTTTCGGAAGTCAAGGAGGTTAAAAGAATTTTCAATGGAACAAACAGAAGGTAGAACAAAATGAATCAAATATATAATATCTAAGAGAAGTGGCGCAGAATAAAGGGAACGAATCCGTACCTCGAATATCGTAACTAAAATGCTAACAATATCCGCAATGATCCGCTAAATCCCTGTCCATCTATCTAAATACAAAATTTATAAATTTATTTAATAGTTTTTTTATGCATACGTATTTTTAAAGTCAAGTGAATGATTCTAATTATATAATTAGTTAGACCCAACAAAACATTTAGGGAACAACTTGGTTACTAGTATCATCAACATATATATATATATATCTATATTATATAATTAACCAAAGCAAGTACTAATATTAAATAACATAGTAACCAATATGAAGAAAATGATTTATACAGGAAGTTTTGTAAATCCAAGTACGAGCGTAAATATATGCTGAGTCAGTTAATCATTACAAGAATTAATTAAATAAATATTAAATAACTTCAAATTGATGACCAAACACAAAGCATGAGAAATTATATACCCCATTAACAACTATGAAATCCAACTCATTAGCTTGGTTATTAACCTTACCTTACAACACATGATCTATAAATAATATTAATATTCAAGAACAATTCTCGTATTATTAATATAGTACAATCTTGACTAACTAGTAACTAACTCCAAGTCACCACGTATATATAACAAAGTACATCATAGTATACGTGACACTAATATAAGCACAAAAAACCAAAACATATATATATTATAGATATTCAAGCTAAACTAGGAAGTCGGAAAAAAAAAAATAATAATTACAAATTATAAGTAGCAAGCACCCTTAAAATCTAAAATTCATAATGTATAATATTACAATTTAAAACTCAAAATTCCTAAGTTTATTGAATGATACAAGTTGATAATTTTGGCACATAATAAAATACATAGCCTTAACCCTTTTAAATACATGAAATATAATAGATAATGAAACCCTATACCCCAATTACAAGACCTCGACACAAAATTATTTTAATATTAACAATTACAACTTGATTCATTCATGAGATGGCTGACACAAAAACATTACTACACATATTATTATTCTAATAAAATAATATATCAAAAACTTGTATAGTAAGTAAAAGTATGATGTAGACCACCTACACAATTTTACTCATTTTGTTGGTATGCTTAAACGGATTGCTAGAATCACCAACTTTTCGCGTTCCCTGTGGCTTGCCGTACTCCTCTAAATATTAGTTTTTTTTTGTGATAACTATAGAGGTAGGCTCGAGAAATGTATATATAGATTATATTATAACCAACTCCTTTTTCTAATCAAATTACTAACTCTTTACAAAGTCTATTATAATTCTTATTCTAATTATTCTAATTATTATTATATATTATTATTATTATTATTATTATATTATTATTATTATTATTACTTTTATCTAAAATATATAAAATTCACGTATATTACATGTACGAAGAAAGCATAAAATATATATGATTAATCACTTTCACGATATATACATTTGTGTTTAATGCAATCGTATTTGAGACTTCTTGAAGGGGTTCCACATCAACATCCCATGTTCTTTCATCAACAATTGAGGTCTACATGTGATAATTGTGTGAATATTACTATCGGGATTCTTGACACTAGGAGCATAGTACACTTGTGTGGCTTGACTTGCTAGAATATAAACATCATTTTCTTTTAGTTTTGAATTAAGATCAATTAAAAGCACTCCATTTTTATGTTTCTTTACACCCCTAACATAATCATACCAATGACATCTAAATAAAATCACTTGATTTCCGCCACCATATGTTAGTTTGATAATCTCTTGGAAATCCCGGAGTATTGCTTCCACTATCACCATAACAACTACCCTTCACAAGTACCCTATAGCTTGATTTTCCTGGGTTGAATGAGTATCCATTGGCCTTGCATCTTTGTAAGAAAGCACAACGAAGTTGGGCCTTCCAATAGGTACTGAATTTTTTTGTAGTTATTTTGTACCTGAAATATAATAGTCATAAAAAAAACAAGTATATAAAATATTTTTGTAATATACAATTTATGCATTTGATGAAATACCTTATTTTGAAACCATGTTGTGAAATGTGCCTTTAGCATTGTATTCATCTCAGTATCACTCAATATCAATGTATTACGACTGCGAACCTCTTCTTCGAACATACTGAAAAAAGTAATCATACCGTGTTAGCGAAGAATGTTTCAAAGTTTTAATTATGAATGAAATTTTTTGATTTCTTACGTGATATAGAATGCCACTTCACGCATGTTAGTAAACATAATGTGCTGCAACATGTAAGGAATCCACATCTAAATGGTAACCTGTATATGCTCCGAGAAGCTCTACCGGATATGTAAATGCCTCGAGTTTATGTGGATCACATGAGCGATCATCAACCACATTATGACCTAGCAAGTTATGCGCTGTCTCAACTCCTGACTCAAAGTACATGGAACAGAAATGTGTCAACTCTTCATGTACATTTTTCTGCAATGGAACCTTCCACTCGTGCTTTGTTCCCTACTTTTTGTTTCATTCTGCGTTATAGTCTTTCAATATTATACATCCATTATGATGGGAAAGGACCGCTGAGTCTGCACTCTTCGGGTAGATGAACGGGAAGATACTCTATTGGATCAAACAAAGCTGGAAAGAATTTAGTCTCCAAAGTACAATGATTCCAACAATGTTTTCCAACTGCCTAATATTATGCAAGTAGTGTAGTTGAGCAAAGTCCTTAAAAAATTTGAAAGATCACAAAGTATTATGTATGTCATCTGGAAGAAATTCACGAAATACAGAAGACAACAACTTTTGAATAAATACGTGACAATCATGTGACTTCATGCCTTGAAATTTAACTGAGCTATCTTACAACATCTCTTCAAGTTTGATGAGCAACCATTTGGGAGTTTCAATTGATGTACCCATTTACATAACATTTTCAGCTGATCTCGGGTGAGTTCGTATCTAGCTCTAGGCCTGTGTCTACCATTCATCCATAACTCTTGTATGATGCCCATTGCCTTCAATCTTCTCTTAATCATGTGTATCCTTTATTTTGGCACTATATATAATAGTATGAAATATGTTGTCAAACACATCTTTCTATGTGTACATAACATCAATACAATGACGTAGACGTAATGATCCCAATATGGTAGATCAAGAAGCTAGTAATATGTGTCCAATTATGTGAATCCCCAAAGCCATCTGCCCTTTTTTTGCTATGTGGTTTCCCTGGTGGTGGAAATGTGATTCCAGCACACATGTTACAGACAATTCAACCTTTTCATCGACTTCTTTGGCGTTTGTCCAGAAACCCCAAATGTAACCCATAAAAGCTGGACTTCCTGCTGTATGGTAGTTGCTTAGCTTTAACTTCACCCATACACGCATAACAAACCATCTTTCCGGGGGTTGACCATCCGCTAACCATACCCAACCCGGAAAGTCACTGATTGTCCATAACAAGGTTGCCCGCATTATGAAATTGGTCTTCGTAGAAGCATCATATATTTGCACACCACCTGCCATAAACTAATCAGCTCATCAATCAAAGGCCTAAGATAGACATTCAGATTCCTCCCAGGATCATTCGGCCCAGGTACTAGTAGGGTCATGAACATGTATGGATCCTTCATGGACATGGTATGTGGAAGGTTGTACACAAGTAGTACAACAGGCCAAACTGAGTAACAGTAGAAGTAGCATTACTGTATGGGGGAATCCATCAGTTGCAAGACCAAGCCTTACATTACGAATATCCGCTGCAAAATCTCGATAGTTCTTGTCAAACTCTTTCCATTCTTCTCCATCTGTAGGGTGACTAAGAACCCCTTCAGTCACAATTTTGTTCTTGTGATACTTTATCTGTTGGGCTGTGTGGGAAGATATGTACAAACGCTGTAGACGAGGAGTGATCTTAAAATATCTTAAGATCTTCCTCAGAATGGTATCACTCCCGCCTTTAGTTGCATCTTTGTATCGGCTTAACTCAATACTTACAGTTTTCCAAATCTTTATCATTATCGTAGAATAACATGCAATCATTCTCACATGTATGTATTTTTTCGTATCCAAGCTCAGCTTCTTGACCATCTTTTGACACCATAATAAAGGAAATCATTCCCTCAGCAGGCAACTTCAGTGCAACCAAAGCTCTTGAAGTAATCCGCGGTGATTTATGTGGTCCAATGTCCCACCAACTGAGGCAGGTAATAGTTTTTTTCTTGGTTGGTTGATGATCATACTCGTATGATGTGGACTTATATGTTAAAACATAAGGATGAAACTTATGAGCTGTTTAAGAAGTTTAAAGCCACGGTTGAAAACGATGAAGAAAAGAAAATCAAGGTTTTCGTTCAGACAGGGGAGGTGAATTTTTGTCCAAAAGGTTTATTGTTTACTGTGAAGATGTGGGATTACGAGACATTTTACGACACCTTATTCTCCCCAGCGAACGGGGTTGTGGAAAGGCGTAACAGGACAATGGTTGCAATGGCACAAAGCTTGCTGAAAGGAATGGGTTTGCCTTCTATATTTTGGGGAGAGGCTGTACGCCACTCTATTTATTTGCTGAACTGTTCCCTACCAGAGCTCTCTGGAAAAAACACCATACGAAGCGTGAAATGAAAGGAAATCAGATTTGGGTCATTAAGGGTTTTGGGTTTGTTGCATATATGAAGATGCCTAGTCCTCAAACAAAGAACTTGATGACAGAAGTCGAGTAGTGGTTCACCTTGGGAGAGAACCGGGCACAAAGCATATCGATTATATGATCCAGAGAAAAGGAAAGTGCACGTGAGCAGGGATGTGATCTTCGAGGAACACAAGAGGTGGATCTGGAATGATGAACAACAAAAAATGGGGCCTATTTCCACTGCCACTTTCAGTGTAACTGACATACGCACAATGGAGGTTGATCACGGGGATAGCGAATTGTATGGCGATGGGAATGCTGATGACACTCAGTCAAGTACAAGTGCTGCAACATCTGAAATATCTGCGAGTCCTGCACAGATATATTATCGAGTGCTACAACACCAGATACGGTTTCTGATAATGAGAGCAGCAGCATAAATTCTGAAGGTAGCAGCGAACCCAAGAGCTCAGATGGTTGAGCGATATCTACAACAACATAGAGGAGATAGAATCAGGGATAAATTTTCGATTAATTTATAAAATTCATACAAGAGTGGTATTATATCGATTAAATTTGATCACTGGGAGGATAGTAGTTTAAAATTATCAAAGATTAATTTTTTAATTTCCAATCAAAAATCAACCAGAAATCGATTCATTTATTTTTTATTATATATAATTACAAATTTTAATTACCAAATTAAATCAAGTTGCACATTTTTTATTTAAAAAATCATTGACCTTAATTATAGAGTAGTAATTTTACGTAGGATCATAATAAATCACACTTACAAAAATTATTAAAAGTAAATAAATTTAAATTTTTTTTTCAAATTTTAATTGTTAAACTTTTTGAGAATCCCATACACTCTATCCAAGGTGAATTCCTTGTAATCTGAGAGTTTCTTAATAAGATTGTCATACATTTCCATTCTTTGGTAGAGATCTGAAGAATGTGAGCTTTGATGCGTCCTTTGTTATAGACTCTTCCATGCAACTTTAGAGCATTCCGCAGTTTTTGAAATTTACTGAAAATGTCAGTGAGTGGCTCACTTTCTTCACTATGAAAATGCTCATATTGCTGAATCAAGAGTTGCATTTTATTTTCCCTTACTTGCTCAGTTCCATCACATATAACCTGAATAGTATCCCAGACCTCTTTAGCAGTTTTACAGTTTATGATGTTGTCAAACATGTTACCATCAACACCATTAAACAAAATGTTCATGACCTTCTTATCCTATGAACTTGTTTAATATCTGGATGAGACCATTCTGCTCTAGGCTTTCGGATGGATGACTTCTTACTATAGCAGCTCTCATAGGGACATGTGGGCCTTTCTCAATGCAGTCCATATATTCTTAATCTTGAGAGAGTAGATGCAGGTGCATCTTCACCTTCTAATGGTGATAGGTGTCTTTGTCCAGAAATGAATTAACAAGTGCTGCATTTTTTGACAAAACAAAGAGGAAGGTTTGTAGAAATCTCACAGGTCATTTTCAAGGTGCTCCTCTGGATTTAGCAAATTTAGCTTATTTCCTTGATTGTCTGAACTTATTTCCCAATTTCACATTGTTTTCTTCAATCTGGTGTTGGAGTTGCCTATAGAATTCAAATTCATCCTCATTTGACTGATCCAACTTTTTTTGTATCTCCTTGAGAGTTTTATTGCTAAAAAGTTTTAGCTGGTCTTCCAATTTAAAGAATCTTCTGATGTATTTTTCATCCTTGAACTCCATTATCCAATATGGCCTCAAATGCACCCTATCTCCAGTAAAAGGAATTTAATACTCTTGGTAGTGCATTTGGATTTCTTCTGTCGTTCATTATCTCCTCAATTTTGTTCAGTACCATTTCTTG
The DNA here is from genome assembly GCF_009905375.1 of Apium graveolens. Lineage (NCBI taxonomy): Eukaryota > Viridiplantae > Streptophyta > Magnoliopsida > Apiales > Apiaceae > Apium > Apium graveolens. The sequence goes on from NW_027418581.1 coordinate 151,532, forward strand.
GCAACAATGTTGAATCCAAAATTCATCTTTAATGAGGAGAAAATCTTCACCAAAACAGAATAACCTTCATTGAGAATTCTGTGAAGTGGCCAAGTCATCTCTCTTCCACCCTTGTACCTAAAGACTAATCTTTCTGGAAGATGTTTGTAAGCATCAATAACTCTAACTTTTCTAGCTCATCCAGATAAAGATTTATGTCTGAGAATTTTTAATGTCACAAATGAACAGTTGATCTCCCTTGTTGACAATGGGTTTAGGTTTGGTCACTCACTTGAATTGAAGTTTGACAGACTTGACCATCTTGACTGCTCTTTTCTTTGTCTTTCTTGGTTTGGCATAGATTGGAATGTTTAAATCAGGAAGAGGCAGGCTGTCCCAATTATAAGGAAATCTTTGGAGAAAGGAAACACACAAAGTCTATAACAAAGTTGCATTATGGTGATGTACAGATGCTAGATGAAGCGATTATTTTATTACAGTCCATAATTGAAGATAAAAAGAATATTCCAGTACGCTTTGTGGTATATATTCAATATGCATTCATTCTTATATTAGTTAATGGTTGTTTTTGTTTTTAATATCATGGTCTTATCTATATAATCTGGCTTGTTACTTTTCATGTCATTTATACTAGTTGATTTTTACCTACTACTATTGAAGGAAATAATGGAAACTAAACATAGTCTCTAGTCGTTAGTCCACCTTTTGAAGAAATCTATCTATTTATAAAATTAGATGTTAAAGAAATCTATCAAATAGTTGAATTGGGGTTACCAGAAAGTGCCCGGAATTCTGCTAGATTTTTTTTAAACCTGGAAAAACAAACTTACGACGGTTGTTCATCACATATTCCGTCGTAAATAGGCCCTAATTCCTAAAATATGACATTTTTCTGTCAAAAATTTCTAACTTACGACGCATTTTTCTGCCATAAAATTATGTTTTATCTTATTAAAAGTGGGTCCCGTAAAGTAATATCCGACGTTTTTCCGTCATAAGTATATAACTTACGACGTTATTTTCATCGTATTTGCTATCTTACGACGATATATACCGTCATAAGTAGATTTATTATTTTATTAATTATGTGGGCCCCTACTTCCTAACTTGCGACGTAATTTTATCTTCTGACAAAAAAATGAACTTACTACTCAACCAAAAATGACGATTTTTTTCCTTCGTAAATGGCTCAATTACGACAATTTCAGTTCAAAAAAACCGTCGTAAATGGCCAGATTTGTTGTAGTGTATCAGGTACAAGCTTTTAGATATTCTTTAAAACTTGGATATTGTGTCATTCTATTGTGTAAAATATGTACATCTTAAATGCCTTTGATGTGGTGTTACATAATACCAAGTTTTGTGGTTTTCATTATAGACACTGGCCACGGTTTAAGTTGGGATACATCAAATATAAAGATGATGGTTGATTTTTTGAATTATTATCAGAACTGGGATCCTTCCTACACAAGGCATAGGACATTGCATAGCTGCTACACATGTTTCGTCCCAAATGACGTACCGGCTTAAAAATTTGGATTCTTAGTTTTCTTACAACTTGTATCATATGTCCTACGCTACTGTGTACTGATGATTATAGATGTATTGGTTGAATGATAATTAGTTGAATGTATTTTCTAAATTGTGCAATGGTCATATATTTTATGACTCCAAGGTTTTTAATTTTGTTAATGCATCAATTTTCTTGTAAGAAAATGGATGTCTAATAATTCAATATACATTTTTACTGTGAAAGAGCTTATGTAAAAGAATAAAATATACATCACTTTTGTTGTGTTAAAAATGATGTCTAAAATTACAATATACATTAGTTTCTCTGTGTTGAAATCGAAGTCTAAAAATTGATAGACATCACTGTTTTGAAGGAAATATATGTCTAATGGGCTGAAAGACATCGGTGTATGACCGATGTCTACAATAGACATCACCGACATCAATATTTGTTGTAAAACAACATAGACATCATCGAAAATCGATGTCTATGGACATTTTTCTTGTAGTAAATTGATTCATAGCAATTTTTATGGATCTTTTACATTATATCATAAAGGGGAGATGATGGGATGAGATTATCATTAAAGATACATCTTATAAAGCACATTCCTATGGGGTAAGTGGTGTAGGAAATGTAATAGGTACGTGGAATAGTGGACAATGTGCCAAGGAGAAAATCATGTTTAATTGCTACTTGAAATATTATGATCAAACAAGATTTCTTTCATGCTACTTTTAGAGGCCAATTTTTTTGCTTTTCTTTAACTCACCTACTAGCTCGATTTTACTTTTTTTAGGGGAATTTGATTTTAGTTTAATGTTTTCTCAATGAATCAATGAAGTATTTCTAAAAAAATTGCATGCAAGTTGTCAATGAAATGAAGGAATTAAGAATTCTAAGACTTTTGAATAAAGAACTTACATATTAAAACAATCCAAAAAAATTCAAAAAATAAAGTGACCACTTTTTATTTGGGGGATTGAAGTTGGTAAACAAGCTCACTTTCATAATTTTATTCTTTTGATAACTTAATTAAATATTTACCTTTGATTTTTCAATAATGAAATTGTTGACTTTGTTTTATTATTGGTAATCTTGTAATTTAAATGTGAATTGGAGTTTAAATTTTACATCATTTCTCTCTTGGAAAAAAAGACTTTTTGAGAAAAAAAAACTCGTACCTTCACCTATTAAATTAAATATTATTTACTTGAAAATAGTTAATTTTTGAAACATGTAAATTTATGATAATATATAGAGGGTGTGCATATTGTGTATTGAGAGTGCTAAATTTGATCTTTAAGGAAGAAATAAAAATGATAAATAAATGATAAATTTGCTTCACACATATCATTTTTTGGAATAACAATTCAATTAAAATAATAATTGACAAAATATATTTAAATTATCAAGTATTATAAAATATTGTAGAATTATTATTAAAACTACAATGATATATGTTGAAAAAAAAAGATAATGTATATTACTAAAATATATTGATAACAGCTATATTGGTAACGGCCGCTTAGAAAACTCCGCTCCAAGAAAACTCAGCCCCTAGATAACTCACCCCTTTATTGTATCTATAAATCCCTTTTCACAAGCCCTCTCCCGATCAACATCTTCAATTACAAAAATCCCCAATTACAAAACACAAGCTCAGACATTTCACAACAGATCTGAAGATGTCTTCATTCAACACACCTATAGCTTCCCAACCCAACCACCCCCCACATTCTCAACCCAACCAACCCACAGTTTCCACCTAAGAAGGTCCCGTGTGTGCACAAGTTTAGGTCACTGGCCGATTTATATCAGGCCACAAAACAAGTTAATATACCAGTCGATTATCGGCCCCATCTTCCCAACATCTCCGGCCCCCCAGTCCACCCAAAAGAGAAATATAGAAGATCTCCTGAAGGCAACCAAAGTTGTTGTGGCTCCACATATTTATTATAATGAGCTCACATGTAAGATATGTGGATTTGGGGACAAAGAGGACCAAATATTGATATGTGATGATTGTGATAATGGGTTTCATATGAAGTGTCTGAGACCGGCTGTTCTTGAAATTCCCCCTGAAAACTGGTATTGTGATGGTTGCCGCAGTAAGCACCCAGAAGGTATCTGTCACTCTACTTCATTACATTGTATGTTTGTGCGCGTCCTAATAAAATTAATATCTAAGTTTAGTGGCACCGATCAAATACAAGTTAGTAATAATTGTTGTGACCTAAGTGTTGATTTGAGATTACAATGTTACAATTGTTAATAATCCACTGGTTGTAGAACTTGTGTAACTTTAAAAATCAAAGTAAGGTAAATAGGAAAAATGTGGTCCTGAAATTTTTTTTATTTAATTTTACAATTTGGATTTTTTTTTAAATTTGATTTGATTATATTGCAGAATCAACCACAGATGGATCTAGTAAATCAAGGAAGAGGTATTTTGGGATTATAGCTAAATACATTTCACCCGAAGGTAAGATTTTATTTTTAAATCAAGGTATGAATTATTGTCATGACCTCATATTTTTGAATCCATGCCACCAATATTTTAATATTTTGATAGCTATCTTATATATTGTTGATATTCTAGGTCGTCAAAAAAGGCGTAAACGTTTGCCAAAAAAATCTACAAAATTTCTTCGGTACATTCCAGCAAATGAGAGAGTAGGAACAGACAAATGGATTCTCTACGTTTTGCTCTGCAGAGTAAGAACGTAGCATTTAGTGATAAACTGACATACTCACATGACATGGCTCCTAAATCTGCTAATCAATCCAAGTATGAGGCAGATGACATCCAGGTATATACATTTTAAATTTATACTTGGTAATTATATGAGCACAACTTGTTTCCTTTGTTAAGTAATGTTCTTTTCTTTTCGAATTTATCTTAATTGAATGCACATTGTATTTAATGTTATATTTCTTATATGGTTAGGAACTATCTACAGAAGAACATAACATAAAGAAATGTAAAGCAATGATGAAAGAAGGAAAATGTCCTCCTCTTAAAGTTGTTTGATGAAGTGGAAGGGTATAAAACATATTTCATAGATTAATTGGGTTTTGTTATTAATTATACAGATAAAATGTATATTAATTATGCATTTTGCATTTCCAGGTACAAAGTTGAAGCAGATGGTCCAATCAAAGCCATGACTTTTCTTGCTGAGTACATCAGATGTAGATTTTGTCAGGAATCGGAGAGATGATGAGAATTTTGATAGCTTTATGACCCTCCTTACTTACAGAGACTCAGAAGAAGAAGATGGTCTCTTTATTTGCCCTGACAAGCGGGGAAATATAGCTGCTTCATCAGTGGCATTAACAACCATTCTCGTAAGTATTTATGTGGTTCATACCCTTTAATTCTATATTTTTCATTGTCTAGAAAATATGGATACCCATACCAAAATATTGACTAGTGCTGTAAAAATACAGGGAGGGAAGAAAGAAGAAAAACCTCAAATCTGTGAGGTACAATGTTCGTGGTAAATGTCATGTTTATCTTATCGCTCTTCGTAATATAAAAAAGGGAGAACGACTTTGTTACGATTATAATGGACAAGATAATGGATATGATACACAACATTTTATTTAGGAGGCATCGTAGGAATGAACATTTTTTTACCAATGTACTCATTCTTCATATTTGTTATTTTGTTATATATTTTAGTAAGGCTAAATGACTTATAATACATGTAGTTGTTGTATGTAGTTTCACATTAATGACTTATAATAGTTACAAATTTTAGTATCTGCAATGAATAGAATAAATTTGTAACAACTAAATCAAGAGATTACATAATATATTTTGAAACCACTGTATTGTATAAGTCACATATAAAACATTAAGAAAGTGCCACAACCTCTCCAGCATTACACACATGTAACCTACATTCGGGAGCTAATCCACAGTTTCCTTTTTCACCACCATGAAGAAACTGCAAGTAATTATTTTTTAGAAAAATTGTAATTTTATTCTCTAACCCCTAAATCTCACATTCTAATCAACTTCCATAAATTTGTTTTCTCCAAACATAGAATTATGTTCCTTCCTCTTGCAAGTTTATATATTTAATATATATTCTTGTTCATTTGACACATAAAATCACAAATTTTTGAAGATCAGTTTTATGCATAGGGGCAAGTTTACTCACAAAAGTACTTAACATGTTTTATATTGTATTAAATAAGTGATAAATTTGACACTGAGTCAAACTTTGTGAGCTCCTTCATAAGTTTGATACCATATTAAGTAAAGAATTCATTTTAAAACTATAAAGTGTTAAAATTAGAAGGCTAATAAAAATGAATTTATATTACAGTCTAACAATGGTAAGTGTTCATGTAGTTTTCATAGTCCATTGGTGTAGCACCTGCCTATACTTCCAAGAAAATTACAAACCAAATTTTATTATAATAAAGAGCAACTTCAACAAATTTCTAAAACTTTATGTGAAATATATATATATATATATACACTTAGTCCTCTAAGATACAAAACTTGTCTGATTCCAAGCAATATCTAGTTTCCTACGTCCTAACTTATTTTTTAATAATCAAATTTACTTGTGAATTGGGAGAGAGAAATGAAGCTATCAAAAAGTAAAAAGTAAGTGATATGTACTAGTTAGGGAAGATATCACACTACACGAAACACACAATACAAGAAATATGGCTTTTTTGACCAGCTTATTTCGACCAACTCAAAATAATGACAAGAAATGACCGTGCAGAAATATCGGTCGGAATTTAAAACACAATAATGACCTACAGATAATGGCGATCAGTATATGTGTATTACCGACCACTTATTCTGACCACGGTCAAAGGTTGTCAAATATTTTTTACTCTTGCTCGTGTGGTGTCTAGATCAAACAAAATTCTGATCAAGTAAATTGAATGTTGTTCGGTCGATAAATGTAAAAGTCAAACCTTGTTGAATAACCGTTAAACTGATCTACACATCAGCTAACTTCGACCAGTATACCAATCGGGTGTTGGTCGGTTTTTTTGGGTGAAAAAGATGATCTCTAATTTTCTCTGCAGTTATCAGAAAATGAAGTGTTTATGTTTTTTGACCGATTATGGTTATATATACATGCATATGATCTATTTACTTATAGTTTATATCATCTTTTGATTTTGTTTCAAAATTTATAAGTTAATCTTGAGGTATATTGCATACACACACATATATATTGATGATGGTTATAATGTGTGTGTTCATGCGCGCATGTCTTTATGTATAAATATGGAGTATATATATGATCTAACATATTTTGTTTGTATTTTTTATAAATGTAGGCATGGATGCGAAAGATCGTTTCTACAGGGAAGTCGTCCGGTAACTCACCGAAGCGAAGGAAAACTTATCAAAGCTTGAACAAAAGATGTAGGAGAAGAAGATCGAAAATCAACTAATTTATGAGATGGACAAGTGTGGGATCAGGATGGAGGAATTTGAAGAGCAATTGAAGGTGATCGAGTATTTAAAGATGACTTACATCCATATTAGAGAATGTTGAATGTTGTTTTTTTTGTTTTAATTATGTTAATTTATTCGGTGTAGGTATGAACTGCGATTTAATTTTTTTTGGATTGTAAATGATGAACAATGGATTTAATTATTGGTTTTTTATTTGAAATTTAAAAATTTTCCTGATAGCTTTAAAACTATCGGGCAAATTTTTAAGACATGATATAACCAATACCGACCAACTATTACGACTGATCTACTTAATCATGACCGATTGTGGCTTTTCTTGGGATTTATGCGAACAATGACTATATTCATCGTATATCGATCGAACTCATACAATACGGTCGATATCAGCCAGTCATTTCTATTTTTTAATCTAACTTATCATCTGACTCTATACCAACCACATTGGTCGGTAATTACACAGACAAATTTACCGACTGAGGCAACAGTCGGTAATATTTATCTATTGCAACCAACTTTAGGACCAAACATGATTGCAATTAGACATATTAAATTTTTCAACCAACCTATTTGATTGATTGGTGCGAGATATAATATTTTAATCACATAAAAGTTCGGAAAGTGACCAATGGGGTTGCTTTGGAGGTTTTCCAATTATTTTTGCTTTTAGTACTTCTTGACGTCATTTTTTGTATAAGTTTAAGCTATTTACACACACAGACATATATATATATTCCTCTATAGCTTGAGATATCTACACTCTTTCCCTTTTAATCTTCATCCAACTTTGTAGCTGTAGATATGGGCGTAGATGCAGGTGAACAATCAACCATACCAAACTTTTTCAACAAATCTTTGATATACTTAGTGTAGCTGATGAAGATTCCATCACTTCTTTGACTGACTTGAATTCCAAGAAAGTAACTCAATATCCCCACCATACTCATTTCATATTCACTCTGCATAAGCTTAGAGAATCTTTGGCAAAACTTTTCATTTGTAGAACCAAAGATAATATCATCCACATAGATCTGAACTAGGATCATATCATCACCATACTTCTTGTAGAAGAGAGTCTTGTCAATAGTACCTCTAGTGAATCCATGCTTAATCAGAAATTCTGATAGTGTGGCATACCAAGCTCTAGGTACTTGTTTTAGTCCATAGAGAGCCTTGAGTAACTTGTATACAAAATTTGGAAATTCTAGATCTTCAAAGTCAGGTGGTTATTGCACATAAACCTCTTCTTCCAACTCACCATTAAGGAATGCACTCTTCACATCCATTTGATATACCTTGAAATTTGAATGTGTAGCAAATGCAAGAAAAATCCTTATTGCTCCAAGTCTTGCAACTGGAGCAAAAGTTTCATCATAATCAGTTCCTTCTTCTTGTGAGTAGCCTTTTGTAACCAACCTTGCTTTATTTCTGGTGACTGTTCCATTTTCATCCATTTTTTTCCTGAACACTCACTTTGTTCCAATTATACTTCTGTTCTTTGGTGCAGGAACCAGTTTCCAAACTTGGTTTCTCTCAAACTGATTTAGCTCTTCTTGCATAGCAGATATCCAATCAAGATCAAGAAGAGCTTCCTCAGTTTTCTTTGGCTCAACTTGTGAAAGAAAACATGCATGAAGGCATTCATTTGCAGTTGTAATTCTAGTCCTCACTCCAGCAGTTGGATCACAAATAATTGCTTTTTTAGTGTATCTTCTATCCCTCATTCTGGTATGAGTTTGTTGACTTGAGTTTTATGTGTTTTCTTCACCATTGACATGACTTGCAGAACCTTTCTCTCTTTCTCCCCTGAGTTTGTGCTATCAAATTCAGGTCCATGAGCTTCCATTCTCATGATTCACTTGTTAGTTGACTTTCCATCTATTCTATGATGTGTTGACTTCAGCTTCAGAATCACTATCAATGTTGAGATTTTCAAACTTTAGGGCTTCTGCTTCATTTTCATCAAGGCATTCCAAGCCTGGGCACTTGTCATCATCAAAAGTAACATCTGTACTTTCCATAATTTTCTTTTTTTCAAGCACATAAACCTTGTAGGCAGTTCTTTCCAATGAATATCCCAAAAAAAATTGCCTCAAAAACTTTAGAGTCAAATTTTCCCATATTCAGAGTTGTCCTTCAAAACATAGAACTTGCTTCTAAACACATGAAGATGCTTCACAGTAGGCTTCCTTTTAGACAAGATTGAGTAGGGTGGTTTTCCAAGATTCATGTTAATGAGATATATGTTTTGAGTATAACAGGCAGTGTTCACAGCTTCTTCCCAAAAACTAGTTGGTAACTTTGCATCTTGCAGCATTGTTCTAGCAGCCTCTACTAGTGTTATATTCTTTCTCTCAACTACCCCATTTTGTTGAGGTGTTCTAGCAGCTAAGAATTCTTGAACAATGCCTTTGTATTTGCAAAATTCAGTTAAGGTTGCATTCCTGAACTCTGTTCCATTATCACTCCTCAATCTTTTCACACAATTCCGATCTTCAATCTGCTTCTCAATCTTCTCATGTGCTCAATTATGATGTGGATTTTTATCTTTAGAGTGCATAAATTCTACCCATGTATATCTTGAGTAGTCATCCACCATCACAAGTGCATATCTTTTTCTTGAAATTGACTGGACATTAATTGGTCCCAATAAATTTATGTGAATAAGTTGCAAAGGTGCACTTATCGAATTCACAGATTTACTCTTGTGACTTGATCTTTTTATTTTACCTTTTTGACAAGCATCACAGACTTCAACTTGAGCAAATTTCAGATTAGGCATATCTCTTACTAACTCATTTTTAACTAGAGTATTGATTGCCTTGAAATTCAAGTGAGATAGCTTCTTATGCCATGACTTGCTTTGCTCTACAGATGCCTTGGTATAGAAGCAACAAATTCCATCCTCATTTGCTGAGTCCAACTCTGCAACAAACAAGCTTCCCTTCCTTGTTCCTTTCAGAGCAACTTCACCAGTTTTCTTGCTGATAAAAGTGCATTCTTCTTTGTTAAATAAAACCTTAAAACCCTTGTCTGCAAATTGGCTGACACTGAGAAGATTTACTTCAAGACCAGCTACCAGTGCTACATTGTTAGGGCGAAAACGCACTAATATTCACGCAAGTATACGCGTTCGCAAGTAATATAGAATACTTTCTAGTTCGTTCCCTCAGAGACTCAGACTAATTATTGTCTAATTTAACTCACTCGCCAATGTATGATTACTTCTCAATGTTAAGATAATAACACTTAAAATTGTTGATTAAATATAACTATAATTAACTACTTAATTAACCACTTAACTAACACTTCAATTTATCAATAATAAAACACTCATGAGATCACAACTTCATTATTACTTCCTTCTATAACCATTGTTATTACCTTTAGCATGTGACAGTGATGATATTAATCGAATAACACGAAACTGATAAAAGCCAACTTTCATTGTACTAATACCATTCTACCAAGCATCCACAATTAAGATAGAAGTTGAGTAGTCATCAATCATGTTGAGTTCCTATATGTCTACAGAAATTGACAACACAACGATTTAAGCACAAGTTATTCCTTTTGATTACATAGGGCAAATAAAACTGTTAGAGTTACCCACTAATCATGCACAACGTACATGAACCTATGCTAGCATGGCAAGTTCTAAATCTCAAGATCCACCGTCGCTTCACAAGAGATTAACACCCTATCTTATATGTTCGCGACGCACATAAGACGAATACGCACAACCAATACTAGATATCATGCAATCATCACACACTAAAGTATTAAACAATTAACTAAAGAATTCCATAATAAATCCGTTGCAACCCCATGATCACAATTAGCCCATAATAGAACTTATTGCCATCATGGGTTCATATGAAATCATGATAAACAACACAAGAAAATAATAACTAAACTAATTATATTAAAACAGAGTACGTCACAAGAGTAAATAAGTCAAAGCAAGAAAACTAGCATCCAACGTTACAACGAAACAAGAGTCACAAGAAAATATGCTTCCTCTTCGCTGCAGTGTGCTAAATCGGTCTTCTTCCTTATCTCCTTCGCTCCTTGCGCAAAACACAATCTAAAACATAATCTCCTTCTTTTTTCTCTATGAAAACGTCTCAAATCTACTTATATAATAGTCCCATAAAACCAGATTACATAGAAGTTGGAAGCCAAACAGAAGTAAAAGTCTAAAATAATTCAACTTTTTCCCCGACCCTGCGCGGCCGCTCAGCAATGCTGCGCGGCGCGCAGGACCTTACTGGGAAAATTCCAGGTTTGCTCCGTTTCTTCGCCGTAATCTGCCCGTTCTTTTCCTCTCTCAACGGTGAACACATGCCAAGGCTTATTCTTGATGATTCCTCCTCCGAAATGCAACTAATACCCTGAAATGCATAAACACTAGAAAAACGCATCAAATACACAAAATACTTGATTTCAAGACACCAATTTAAGCCATTTTAAGACGTTCTAAGTGGTATAAAATGCCACTTATCACACCCCCAAACTTAAATCGATGCTTGTCCTCAAGCGTCACAGACTCAAAACAAATAAAAATATGCATGAATACAATCTATATGAAAATGCAACGATCCCCCTTACTACAATTAACCAACCAAATTGTCACATCTCAACGAATGCAGTTAGACACTAAAGATCAATAAACTCATACAAACGGACATACAGACAGAAACGTGGTGTGTGCAAATGCTTAACACATATGCTTCAAACTAGACCAATTACTATGACTAGACTATCTTCAAGGCAATCCTATGATTATACAAAGAATAAAAATTCTAGGCACAAAGTGATATACAACACTACAAGAACTCTGGAGCTTACTACGGAATCGTGCTTTTTATTTACAACTCAAATGCTTATTTGACCGTGCAATGAGTGAGGTCCACAAAAGACTTATACAATGGTATCCATGTAACGAGCGTTAGGTTAGCGGATCCCAGACTCTAAAAGCCTTAGGTCACTAGGCACAAAGTCCCCTAAGAACTTAATAACTCGAATACCAAAGAGCCCACTCTTGATCAATTATGCAAAAAATTATTTTTTTTTTCTCTGAGCAAGTGCGTTTCGCTCCATCTTGCTCAACCCTAGACTACTCGCATAACATGCGAGCTGGCTACTAGCCATTTGACGCCTAGCCACAACTAGCAACAAATTCCATTTTTACTCCATTCTTTTTCTTTTTCATGCCTTTACCACTAAGAACCTATTATCAAATTCTAAGCATAATAAATAGATTATCCTCGAAAATAATCAGATCATAACAACAATCTAGCCCTTAAGCATTCTGTAAGACTTAGTGAAAATACAAGTGCTTCTAGCATGCATATCAACCTACACAACTTAATATCACTTTAATGCTATCACTACACTCGCATCAATATCATAATTCAGTAGATAAATCATTGCAAAAGGGATCATGGTATATGCATGAGCTATATGATATGACAAACAAATAAAGCTATATAAAAAAACTATATGGCAAAAATTATGCAACTATATGAACTAACTATCATGAATATACAGTTATGACACACACAAAATATTCCTTAACTACCACCCCCAAACTTAAAATCTTCACTGTCCCCAGTGAAGGTAGTAGAAAGGAACACAGGGTATACCTACTCGGAGTCATCATCATCATCACCCTCAGTGGGTGGAGTATCAGGCGGCGGGTATGCAGAGTCCTCACCAAAAACTGGCCACTGGATATCAGCTCCAAGGCCTCGAAAAGCAGTCCCTAACGCAAGAGTGAGCTCCTGAGCAAACCTGCTCTGCGTCTCATACATGGCATCCATCCACCGTGAAAGCCTCCTATACTGGGCATCACCCATCCCAGCACCCTCCTGAGCTCTCGAAGAACCAGCCTCACCACGCCCTGGCCTAGCCATAGTAGCACCTCGTGCTGGACGCCCTCCTGGAAGACGATAACCCAGCCCATGCTCCTCAGGCTCACCACCGGTCCACTCCTGCATCCCATTTAGAGTGCCAGAATCTATCGGAGCTGTTGGCAATTGCAACTGCTCATGAGCCGGCCAGTTCACTCCTACTGCTCGGCATAGCTTCGTAACCGTGGATGCATTAGGGATGTTCATATGCTTTGTTCCCCTCAAAAACTTCAGAATCCCTTGGTAGATAAACTCACCAAGGTCCACATAGTATTCCTCATTCAGAATTCCCCACAACAACTGTGCTCTCTCAACTGTGACCTCGTGTGCATGTGAAGAAGGCAAAATATTAGCACATATAAATGCATTCCATGCACGGAATGTACTCTAAATATTTAAATGTACTCTAGTTTCACTAATTTTTTTTCCTGATTACACACGCTCACACATTAGTCGAACTCCTGATATCTCGTAAGGAGGCATAAGAGGTCAACCGGTCCACCAACACTTCGTTGACCATCCCACTAATTTTGATGCCCCTAGTTTCTTTATTATAACAGAGCTGTTCTGTATTAACATGAGATTTGTTTATGAAAAATGTTGGAATTTTGTAGTTATTATGTTCATATATTAACCCCGTTGATATGCCAAGTTAATTACTACTCACAGTAAATACATTTGTGTAAAAATCACATGTATTTGCGCATAACTAAGTTGTGAGTATCAAGTTTAAAATTATAAAATTACATTTAAGTTGGAGATGACTGCTGATCAAATATTTTTTTTAAAACATATTATAAGATTTTGGAGAAAGTGATATTTAAATTAAATTAATATTGGGGGGCCTCCACATATCTCTTCCAAATTAATTAATATCCTCCTATCGTTGGAGGGAGGAGTATTGTTTTATCGATATCACTCACCTTTCATAATTGATGTCCAGTATATAGTAATATATTTTTGACGATGAATTTATTTCAATCATTATAAATTATAATGAGATTAATTCAAAGTTATTTTTAAATTAAAAAACAACTTTTCCATATATTTAGTTTGATCATTAAAGGTTTCTAAAATTAAAAAAAGTAAAATCAATAAACATGATGCTCAGTAAACTATTTTTAAATCTAAAAATTATGTAACGTGGTTCGGTCCCATGTGACTATACTGAATTGTTAGGATATGGGAAATTCTAAAATGGACCATTGAAGATGGTAGCAGTGATATGAAAGAAAGCGAAAATTAAGTTTACAGCCCGAATAACAAAGATATTGAGGCTTGTGTAAAATCTTTTGGTCGTGGCGCCAACAAAGAAAATACATGTTTCCGCCTTCTAGAACAATATCTTATTACTACGAGAAAATTAGGTTGTCAAATCTTCGTAGTTACTAGAGATAACTCGGTGTCTAATCATTTTCAGATCAAGGACAAAAGAAAAAAATGTTGTGCTTGAAGGGATGCGAAGTGTTTCGGGAAAATATCAAAATTTATTTATAAGTTTAGAACGTAAACATTTACTAATTGGTTCTAAGGTCCTTTTGTTCTTATCTCGTCTTGAATTTTGTATTTGATTTTTTTTTAGTATTATCAATAATGGATGTCAAATTTTTATTTACTTCAAAACGTATAAACAATTAAATATCCAAACTAGAAAAAAGATAAGCAGACCTGGGGAAATATCACAAAAACATGATTTTTTTAATAACGATCACAAAATAATTCTGATTTTATATAATTCTAAATTTATTGAAATTTAAAAAGTTTAATTATGAATTTGGCATGATACATAATTTGAAAAACTGTCTCAACTTTTTTTCTAAGGTATCATAGAAAACTTTGAGAGACGAGTTTTCATTATTTCGGGTTTTTGGCAAAATTAAAACATTAAAATATTAATATTAAGATGAATGGATTATATCAAGTCGGAGTGTTTTTTGCAAGTAATTTTTTGTTTCCTTTAAATAGCCGCTCTGTATTAACCCCATTGCTTGCATAAGTAAATAAAACTCATAACATATACATTTGGCGTAAATTACATGCATTCGTGCATAAATTAATAATGAGTATTTAGTTTAATATTGTAAATGATGTTAATTTAAGTGGAGATAAGAATTCATCACATATTTTTGTTATATTTAAGTGGAGATAAAAAGGGATCACATATTTTTTTTTTTTAACCTATAAAATTTTGGAGGATGCTAAATTTTGTTAACGATCAAAGAATATCATAGTCTATTAATATATAGGTTTGGTAAATTTGTACCTGAAACAATTGATCAATTGTTATTTATTATGTTTGAGAGTTGTTTTGTTATGGAATAGAAAATTAAGGATATGATCGCTTTTTACCATCCAACATACGAGAATATTATAAGTTGTTAAATTATAAGGATATTCTCAAATACATATCACATGCGACATATATATATATATAGTTAACTACACGTCGTCGCCATGAATATTACAATATTGTACATACACTTTAATACGATAGCAATAAAATTGGACTAGACATTGTCGATTCCACATACAACAAGTTTCAATTACTGTACACCTATAAATATTGTACCTACACAAACTACAATTAGTATCGATAAATTTTTAACTCAAAGATTGCATCTACTCAAAATATCTATCATAATCAGAATCATCAAAGACTGCAAAGAAAAAAGCCGAAACACTAAAAAATATTTCATCAATAAAAAGTCAAAACATTGGGTATAAGATGTTTCGAATGATATTTTACTACACTTCAAATAAATTATTAAGTAGTATACATTTTATTTTTTAATAAAACTCGTAATAAAGTTTATTAAAAAATAAAAGTAACTTTTTTTGTCTTTTTTCATGATAAAATTAAGAACAAAACTTTGTATATAATATTAATGGCCATATTTTTTTCTTATTTTTTTAATTTTTAAATATATTTACACTTAATTTAAAATTTAAAAGGTGAAAAAACTAATAATTAGACCACCTTAAGTGACTGTAAATGATAACTTATTGAGATCGGTGAACAAAATGATATATGTGCTCCATTTCAGTGACTAGTTTAATATTTAACACACTGAAAAAATCATTAAAATACTTAATATTATATCAAGAATATCATTCTGAAACTCTGTGCATTCCAAGTTAAAATCATAAATATATTTTGTTATCCAACACTTTGATAAATACAATGTCACATGTGTCTTGTAGTGTTTACCACTTACGAAAATTGACGACAATAATGATTATGGTACGAAGTTGAAAAACTATAAGGATCCTGAATTGCCCACAAAGATGGTTTTCCTTTTAATATAAAAAGATATAATGTTATCTACATCCATACTTTAGAACTTTGCATTTTAAAATTTATTTTTCTTTTCGTAAAAGATATATAAATGTAATTGTATGTTGTTATGGATAATTGCAACTTTAAGTTTCCGGTGTCATCCTACTTCTTTCACATTTAGCTTGCATGATTAAGAACGCAGGAATTTCATTACAAAATAATTTTTTTTTAACATCTCACATTCAAAATGATAATCGATATGTATTTTAATGACTACTAGAGAATGACGTGTGCGTCCACGAGCTATTATGCTAGTTTATTTCTTAAAATTTAATTGCTGTATTCACTTTGAAGTCTCAAATGTTATAACTAAGTTATTGTTAAGAGTGAGCACTTCCTGGTTCGGAACCGAGAACCGAATCGAACCGATCAAAAATTGCGGTTCCGGTTCGGTCTTACCTAATTGGGGTCCGGTTCGGTTCTTGTTTTTCTAGAAATTTCGGTTCTTGGTTCGGTTCGGTTCTTAACATTCTAGAGCCGTAAGAACCGAACCGAATCGTATATAAATGAATAAATACAAAAATATATATAAATATATGTATATATATTACATATTATGTTTTCTTATTTATAATATTTTAATAAATTTAAGAAAAATATGATTTTATTGTATTACTCGTTTCTTTAAATATTTATGGAGTTTTGAATATTTTTATAAATATTTTTCTTCTTAAATATTAGAAAGTAATTGAATTCAAAATGATCTGCCACTAATAAAACTTCTTTTACTAAGTTACCGTTAATACGTAATCAAAACTAGTCAAAATTTAAAAAGTTAAAAATAATATGCAAAATAAATAAATATGAAATGAAAATATAAATTCGGTTCTTTCGGTTAAGAACCGAACCGAACCGAATTTTACGGTTCGGTTTCGGTTCGGTTCTTACATATAAACGGGTCCAGTTCGGTTCTTAAAATATTCCTATTTCGGTTCTCGGTTCTTTCGATTCGGGTTTGGTTCGGTTCGATTCTGACCCGTTGCTCACCCCTAATTAGTGTGACAGTGTCTATCATACTCTGTGTCATCGCAGCAGTGACAGCCCTGCTCGTGACAACAATTTTCACATTTTGGACGAAAGAGGAACTTAAAAGGTTGTGCTTGATTGGATCGTCAGTGTAACTTTATATCAGCTATGCCATGGACTCAATCCCTGGGAATCACAATCTCCTGATTTCTTGTTATATAAAGAAGATAAGGCTGGATCCATTGAGAATTGTCCGTATGCCTTTCCATTTGAGTTAAATATCAAAATGGTCACTAAATTGAAAGTCTGTTATTCCCTAACAATACAATAAGAATTACAGAAGGGGGTTGAATGTAATTTTGGCTACTTTTTCAAGATTTTAAAATCAGTTATAACTCGATAAATATATAAGTGTTTGATTTGCAGATTACGGAATGAAGTAGTTATATAAATCAAAACACAAAGTAATAAAAACAAAGGCTTTTAAAACTTTTTGGTGGATTTGAAAGTATCCACCAGATATATATATATATATATATATATATATATATAATGAGAACCCTGTGAAGCTTAAATAGCTCACAGCTGCTTACAAGTAGAACAAACAAACTACAGAGAAATTCTTGATAAGTACAACTTTATTTATCTCTCTTTTGAAATGTGTTTGCTTAGTTGAATGTTCTACTAGCTACACTTGGTTTATATATCACCAAGTTTACATGATAATAAGACAAGATAATAAAACAAAACAATCTAGTCTAACTCCATGCTACTTCACTACTCTATTCCGCTTCTTTGAATATCTTCACAATTGCATGGAAATGGTAACGCTTCTTTGTTCTCAAATTCCTGCTTAACAGGCTACCACATTTCTTTTGCAAACACCCAACGCATATGACTGTGTTGTCACTGTCAACAGATATGAATTTGATCATCGTCGGGTACATGCTCTTCATCCGTCGGGTAGCTTTGTTGATCATCCGTCGGGTAGCTTTGTTGATCATCCGTCGGGTAGCTATTTGTCACTTGACTCCATTTCACTTATACAGAATTACAAGACATCTTATATTTACAATTAATCAACCTATTGCATATCCACTAGTAGCCAACATGACTTATATGCTCCTACAAAATCTACACAAAGTTGTTTGCATAAATGTGCTACAGATTTTATTTTTACATAAGCTACTCACCCGGTGGATGTCAAGTCGGCATCCGGGGACTATATTTGATCATCCGTCGGGACTACAGATCATTGCCTCACATTCTGCGATTTTGGACACTTTGTGCAGTACATCCTAGCTGAACAAGAACAGAAGACTTGATGCGCGTATTGGAATTCTCATTTCCATTCAATCTAAGTATCAACAAGTTTTTACTAGTTGCTGTAATTTGCAAGTATTAAGTATGAGAACATGTTGAACTGCAGGTATATACGTTTCAGCATGGAAGAGAACAGGAACCTGAGTTTGGAAAATTCCCTCCACCCACATTGAATATTTGTCTACTCATGAATTGGAATGCTTTGATAGTTTGGACAAAGACACTGACTTGGACACAGTCTTTCCTTCTCTCGTGGTAAGTCAATATGTAATTCTTCGAGATTTTTGTTTTCTTAATTGATACTGTGAATCACATGCTTTTTGATTTATTGGCATACTTAGATTTAGATATTAATCTGGATTGTCATATTTGTGTTGCTGTTCCAAATAAAACATTTTTACTCCCAAAAATGTTTGCTTGCTACATATTTTTTTTCATAGATATATCAGCTTTTAGTCTCTACATGTTTTATAAAACTTTCTATTCTGCACTGATAGTGATGCAAGATGGTTATAAATCTCTCAATCTTCATGATTCAATAGAATGATGCATTTCATAGTTACAAGTTATAACCAACGAGAAGACCGACAAGCAACAATCACTTTGCTCCTGTTTAGCTGCTGATCCTGTTCTGTTTCTTTTGTAATGGTAGTTCAAATTTTATTGGAACTTAATTACTTTAATGTTTCGTAATTTTGTGCTCTCTAAGGTCTGTCATATTAGGCTTCTGCAATAGCAAACATCACATTGCTAAAACATAAATAGACCTGGGAAAAGAATATTTTGGTGTTGCAGTCTTTTTTCTTTCAGTTTTCTGTATGTGTCCTGATCTCTATATCAATCTTATCTTAAATCCTTAACTGCTTCGACAACAAACTTGTTTGATTGGGTCTGCATGTGATCTTTGAACACTAGTGAGTTTAAGTTGATCAAAATTAAGTAGTAAGAGGACAGGGCTTTTTTGTCAAATTTAAAGGATTTGAAGTGATAAAAGTATAAAACTGATATTATGAATTCATAATGTTGGACTCTTTGGAAGAAACTTCGTTAATGTCTTTAAAATTCAACTTTTTGTTATGTTTTTAGTCATATACTATCTATGTAAACATGTATACCAAGATAGCTGTTATTTAAGCTCTGCAGTACCACGGACGTATGTGCTATTGAACATTTAATTAACTCTGGAGTTTATAGTCCAAAACTATATTGCTTTGGAAAGTCTTTCCCAGTAAATATTTCACTAAACCTATGTTTATTTGTTACTTCTTGTAGTGTACATGTCATTTACCAGCAATCTCACTACTTAGTAATGTCGTTGTAGCTGTTAGATTATTACTCTTCTATCTTTTAGATTGGCTATAGCAAGGATGTGGATAATGTAATACAGTTATTATTAACTTTTAACCAGTAAAGGATCGTTGTATTTTAAATAATTTATTTATGTTTAATGCACTAGGAAACCAAGATAGATGCAGCGGAGATCCAAAACTGTGATTTTGAGTCCCACCAGAGAACACGATCCATTTCCATCAGCATGCCGCCTTCTCCTATAGAAGACCACTTGGAGGGGAAGAAAAGAGTTCTCTTTAGGGATGATTGTGAATTAATTTCCAGCAGCGGTGTTTCACATTCTCCACTTTCTACTGATATTCCAAAGATCAAACAGCCAATCTTTCGTTCACAGCCGATACCAAAAGGCTCTGAGTTAAATGATGCAGTTATAAGTGGAAAAGCTCCTGACCTC
Organism: Apium graveolens; assembly: GCF_009905375.1. NCBI lineage: Eukaryota > Viridiplantae > Streptophyta > Magnoliopsida > Apiales > Apiaceae > Apium > Apium graveolens. Next base: position 171,791 of record NW_027418581.1, read on the forward strand.
CCCCTCAGAAACCCCATGAGAAAGACTCTTACAGATAAAAGATACAATTCTTTTAAAACTTTTTCTGGAAAGTTAGATAGACAATTATCAAATTTGCGTGGAAAGGTAAATGAGACAGGAACACCACTTAAAAAAACTACTGAAATGGAGAATGTACCTGTGCACCGATATTTTGATGCCTTGGAAGGACCGGAGTTGGATACTCTTAGGGTATGTTCTGATGACCTTTTTTTTACAAGTTCTTCATGTTCTCAATGTATTTGTGACAATTTGCATGTCAAGATTTAGCTTCTACTTGTCAAACTAAAAACCTTTATACACGGATCAAAAAGTAAAGTTTCATTTGTATGGAATTGTTACCTTTTACTAATTTGTGTGCATTCAAGCGTCACTTACACAATTATAGATATATTTGTCAAATAGTGTGCCTTTGCACACCGGAAAAATTATATTCATCTAGTTCTGGTTTTTTGTTGAAATACTAATATGTTCATATTATATGTACTGTCATCAAACTTACAGCCTTCAGAGGAAATACTGCTTCCAGACGATAAACTGTGGCCATTTCTTCTTCGTTACCCTATCTCTTCATTCGGTTTATGCCTTGGTGTCAGCAGCCAAGCCATAATGTGGAAAAATTTAGCCACAAGTACCACAATGGGATTTCTCCATATCAGCACGAAAGTAAACATTATTCTATGGTTCTTATCCGTTGTTCTTTAGCGTGGTGGCTTTCACCTACATTCTGAAGATTGTATTCTACTTTGAGGCTGTTCGTCGTGAGTACTATCATCCAATACGTGTCAACTTCTTCTTTGCTCCGTGGATAGCCTTGTTGTTCTTAGCTCTAGGAGTTCCACCTTCTTTGACAAAAGACCTGCATCAGGCTTTATGGTATGTCCTCATGACGCCTATCTTAATCCTTGAGCTGAAGATATACGGACAGTGGATGTCAGGAGGACAGAGAAGACTTTCAAAGGTAGCAAATCCATCAAACCATCTTTCTGTTGTTGGGAATTTTGTGGGGGCACTATTGGGTGCAACACTGGGGTTAAAAGAAGGACCGATTTTCTTTTTTGCGGTTGGACTGGCTCACTACACAGTCCTGTTGTTACACTGTACCAGAGGCTTCCAACAAATGAAACGCTCCCAAAGGAACTCCATCCCGTGTTCTTTCTTTTTGTTGCTGCACCTAGCGTTGCTTCAATGGCATGGGCAAGAATACAAGGATCATTCGATTTTGGGTCAATGATTGCTTATTTTATCGCTCTGTTCCTTTATTTCTCACTGGTTAGTTCTTTTGCATAAATAAGCCACAAATCTTTATTTATATACCTACATTTCATTAATTCAATTCTCAGTAACACAGACTGTTGCTTCTAAACGTTTCCTATCATATTTAGGTTTAGTATGAATGACATTCAGTTTAGTAATGAATAAATTTACTTTTAGTGTTGTTTGCACAAAAAGTTGTGATACTAATCCTAGAATGATGCTCAAAAAAATATGGAAACTCATCAAGTTGATTGCGGTCCTGTTTCACTTGTTCAGTTCAAATATTTGTTGGCTAAAAGTCCATCCCTCTTTTGTTTCTGCAGGCTGTTCGAGTTAATTTCTGCCGAGGATTCAGGTATTTTCCACAATATGGATTCTGTATTTGGTATTTATGATTCCTTCAAAATATAGCTGTCTGAGGTTTTGAGCTTTATTTCCATCGTTATTTATAGGTTTTCACTGGCTTGGTGGGCCTACACTTTCCCAATGACTGGTGCTGCCATTGCAACCCTTAGGTACTCACTTGAAGTGTCAAATGTTATAACCAAGTCACTGTCGATCATACTTTGTGTCGTTGCAACATTCACACTGACAGCCCTCCTCGTGACAACAATTTTCCATGCTTTTGTGCGTAAAGACCTTTTCCCGAATGACATTGCCATTGCCATAAGTGACAAAAGGCCAAACTCTGTCCGAAAATGGTACCATCGAAGAAATGGTAGCACAGATATGAAAGAAACCGAAAACTACCTCAAGTTTACAGACTCAAATGGCAAAGATATTGAGGCCTGTCTAAAATCTTCAGGTTCAGGCGCCAATGAAGAAAATACCCATGTTTCAGCTTTCTAGAACAATATCTCACTGCATTACAGTACATGAGAAATTAACTGTCTTAATCTTCACATCTGCGAGAGAGAAACTCGTTGTTGAACCATCTTCACTTCTTGGACAAAAGAGGATAGAAGGTTGTGCTTGACGGGATGCTTAAGTGTCTATCTGTATCAGCTGTCATGAGTTCAACCCCCGGAAATCTCCTAATTTATTATATATATGTTTGAATAAGGCAAGGCTGGTGCATTGGGACTTCTCCCCTATGTGAACGCCTTCTGCAGTGTGCACGGCCTAAGAGGAACTCGCTATACAGTTCTTGAAGTTCCGATGACATTGTTGTGCACATCATATAGAATGTGAAAAGTTGTTTGCTAGAAATCTTCGAGAGGCAAGTGTTATTTCTAGTTATTTCAGAAACGCTACGTTTTAAATATGTACTTCTACTACAGTATAGTTCCGAATTTAAAGATCAAGCTATTGAACAAATACAAGATTAGACTTTTTCATTTGAACACTTCTCTGAAATATTATGTTTGAGCAATGTTACTACATCAAGATAGCAGACCACACAGTTACTGATATGAATGTACATGGCGTGCATTATAAAGATGGCTGATTTCTGTAGGTTGTTAGAACCTCCTTGGCGGTGAGATGATAATTCTAAAACTTTTGCCTCAAGTTTATGTATATAAGAAAAATAAGTGTTACTTTATATTGCTGATAATAAGCGCAGTAAGATATGCTGCAACAATCGTCTGTTCAATCATTTGTCCAATTGAACATATGATATAAAAGATTAGCAAATCTTGTTTGAGATCATTGTAACATAGAAGGAAATGCACCTGAATATTTACTAAATTTTTATAATATAAAGTAATTAATTTGACTTAATAAAATATACACACTGCTTTTAAAACGGGTAGATGGTTTTTGATGGGTTGGGCCTGACTCTGTAGTGCCCAGTAGTCTGTACTTATATACTCAAGTGAGCTGTGACTTGTTGGTACATAATAATTTTCTTTAACTCCCCTGTACTATGTTTCAGTTCTATACTCAAGTACAGGATTTATAAGTTGTTCTACAGTCTCTACTATTTAATCCTCCGGTTTCTTGCTTGAATATTCATTTTCTTCTATATTTATGCAAACAAGCAAGGTTCAAGTAATAATACTTTAGCAAAAACAAAAAAGTAAATAATAACACATTTTCCATAGTAAGTGCAAATATTTATATGTACTCCTGTTAGACTGATTTTTTTACTAATTAATTACACACGACCATGCATCAGTCAAATTTCTAATCTCCGTAACGAAGTCTCTAAAAACTCAATCACTGCATCAACACTTCGTTGAATAATTTGGATGCCCTTAGTTTCTTTATTATGGTGCCTTTATGACAGCTGTTTTGTATTAACATGAGGTTTGTTTATGAAAAATGTTGGAATTCTGTAGTAATTATGTTCATGTATTAACCCTGTTGATGCGTTGAAGTAAATTACAACTCACAATATATACATTTGTGTTAAAATCACATGTATTTGTCCATAAATAAGTTGTGAGTATAAGTTTGAAATTGTAAAATTACATTTAAGTTGGATGATGACTGATCAAATTTTGTTTGTAAAACATATTATAAGATTTTGGAGAATGCTATATTTAAATTAAATTAATCAAATGTTTTTTGTGGGCCTCCTTCCAAAGTAATTAATATTCTTCTATTATTGGATGATTATGGAAGGATATGAGTCGCTCTTTGTAATAGATGTCAGTATATAGTAATATATTTTTGACCATATATTTATTTCGATCATTATAATTATAATGAGATCAATTCAAAGTTATTTTCAAATTAAAAAACAACTTTTATCCATATATTTAGTTTGATCATTAATGTTTCTAAAATTAAAAGTAAAATCAATAAACATATATGCTCGGTAAATATTTTTAAATCTAAAAATTATGTAACGTGGTTCGGTCCCATGTGACTATAATGAATTGTTAGGATATGGGAAATTCTAAAATGGTACCATTGAAGATGTGGTAGCAGTGATATGAAAGAAAGCGAAAATTAAGTTTACAGGCCCGAATAACAAAGATATTGAGGCTTGTGTAAAATCTTTTGGTCGTGGCGCCAACAAAGAAAATACACATATTTCCGCCTTCTAGAACAATATCTTATTACTACCAGAAAATTAGGTTGTCAAATCTTCGTAGTTACTAGAGATAACTCGGTGTCTAATCATTTTCAGATCAAGGACAAAAGAAAAAAAATGTTGTGCTTAAAGGGATGCGAAGTGTTTCGGGAAAATATCAAAATTTATTTATAAGTTTAGAACGTAAACATTTACTAATTGGTTCTAAGGTCCTTTTGTTCTTATCTCGTATTGAATTTTGTATTTGATTTTTTTTTAGTATTATCAATAATGGATGTCAAATTTTTATTTACTTCAAAACGTATAAACAATTAAATATCCAAACTAGAAAAAAGATAAGCAGACCTGGGGAAATATCACAAAAACATGATTTTTTA